>NC_034593.1:40441945-40511181 GCF_900095145.1 Mus pahari
AGAGACAGAGACAGAGACAGAGACAGAGAGACAGAGAGACAGAGAGACAGAGAGACAGAGAGACAGAGAGACAGAGAGACAGAGAGACGAGACAGAGACAGAATAAGAAAGAAAGAAAGAAAGAAAGAAGGAAAGAAAGAAAGAAAGAAAGAAAGAAAGAAAGAAAGAAAGAAAGAAAGAAAGAAAGAAAGATTGCCATCAAGAGTCGTTTTATCACTTTTTGTTAGACTAGTAGAATGTATGTGTGTATAGGGTTTTTTTGTTTGTTTGTTTTTGTTTTTGTTTTTCGAGAAGGGTTTCTTTGTATAGCCCTGCCTGTCCTGGAACGCATTCTGTAGACCAGGCTCACCTCGAACTCAGAAATCCACCTGCCTCTACCTCCCAAGTGCTGGGATTAAAGGCATGCACCACCACTGCCCAGCTAGAATGTAGTTTTAATCCTAGTTCTCTGGTTACCCTCTCTTGGTTTTTGGTCACCCAAGCAGTGTCAGGTATGTGTTTTATATCGTGCAGTGGGCTTCAGATCCAATTAGTTATTGGTGGGTTATTCAAACAAACTGTCTCACTACCGCCCTATCTTATTTTAAAGCAGTACATTATTCGAGATCAAAGGGTCTGGAAATGGTCTGGTCTATGGTTTCTGTCTCTCTTTTGTGAGCAAACGAAGTAGCTTTCAGTTCGAATCACACTGAAAGCTAGTGGCGAAGGCTCCATGTAGCCACCAGCTTGGCACTATCATTTCCATTGAGTTGTGTAGGTGCTATCTTCATTCCTGGGGTATTCCTTTCACTTTCTGTAGAGCAACATACTGTCTTGTCAGCAGCCTAGTGTTTGGGGATTTCTCATTTGACCCCTTTGCACAACAACTCAATTAAATGTAACCCGAACCTGACACAGGTATCTTCATTTGATGAAAAGAGATGGCCAGCTGGAACTCTGTCACCCTGATTATTTGGCCATTTCACTTATATGCCATCATATGGATAAATATTAGGAAGCTTCTGCAGCGTTGTGCTTCTGTAATACCCTCAAATGCACCTTAGCCTTTGCTGATTCTCCTTATATTTTCTCCTACGATCTCCTTCTCCTCCCTACCTAATCTCCTAGTGTTATGGTTTTGAATAACTGTCTAGAGTAAAAAATTCAAGAAAAACAGAGTGGTGAAATGTAACTGTGTACTATAAATGACATGTGTGAGTCCAATATGTGTCCTTCAATTCTATCGTTGCCAACTCAAGTGTTTCATTAGAAATATCAAGCATGTTATTTCCCTGCGACAGTTTGGTAACTTAGTGACTTAATATATTCTTTTCTCTAGTCTACCATTTCTTAGCATTCAAATATTCAAGAAATTAACCTCAGCTATAAACCTATCATGTGAGGCCACTGGCAATTTGTTATTTGTATTGTTAGAACCTCTGTGTTTCTTTAATAGAGGGATTCATTTTGTTCACTTAATAAATTCTGCTTTATTTTAAATGATTTCTCAAGGACATAATTTTAGCTTGTGGGATTGCTAGTCAATTCACTTTTCCATGAGTAATTTCTAAATTGCTTTTTAAAATTTATTATATGCAGAGGGAAATCATTTGAAAACTTTATAATAAATTTAACACATGCCAAAAGCATACTCTAGTGAGAATCAAAATGTCTGTTTTTCAGCTGCAGAGACAGTTAACGGTTTCTATTATACATAAAAAACAAATGAAGAAATCAATATTAGAAATGTAATCTGCAAAACCAAACACACAAACCAATGGAAAACAGGCATTTAAAAATTATAAATTTTTTAACCTATAAAGAAACTTAAAATTTACCATATTACTACTAATCTAGGTTTATTAGAGATTTGGCAATAATATATTTCCTATAACTTTAGTTTCTCTTTATGAAGAAAATGTGACAGCAATGGATTTCATTAATCTTAACAATTTATGCGTGTGTGTGTGTGTGTGTGTGTGTGTGTGTGTTTACTATAAGTAGGTGCAAAATGTATAGCAGGTGTCAATATAGAGTCAGCTTACATTTACAGCAGGTGATATATCTATGGAAATCTGAATCAACCCACTGGAGAAAAAGAAGAGAACAATGTCCAGAGAGCATGAAGGTAAAGTTTGTATGTAATCAGGGTCTTTATTCAGCCATCAATGTTTCCCTTTGTACTGTCACATGGGACACAGATGACTTCCCTTCATACAATGTGAGGTTGCTGTGGAGACCATATCCCACAACTATCTGGAATACAACTCGAATGCAAAATATTTGACTTCACACAGACCATTTAGTGAAATAGACATAGCTAACAGTGTTTGAGAAACAGATTGCTCCACACATGCCAGGCATTTCCCGCTGCCTCATTAGGCTGATGTCTTACTGCTAAAGGCCAATGAAAGGCCATCTAAGGCCATGCTATTGAAAAATTTGATTTTACATTCAGTTTCAGAATCACTTAAACTAACTGGAAATAGCACCCTTCATAAACAGACATCAGATTCCTTGCTAGCACTTAGATTATAAGGAAAGTTTTCCACAAGAATTAATTAGGAGACTTTACAGATTTCATTTGCCACACTTGATAAGAATCACACCTATAATTGAGGTATATAGATAATGAGTTTTCACTTGTGTTGAAAGGCTTATGATCATTCAACGAAGGATTTCGGATCACTATATCTCTTCCTTGTTTCAATACTATTTTATAATTTATTACATATATACAGTACATTTAAATCATATCTACCTTCTTATACCCTCTCTATTACCCTGAAAATCCTCTAGAGCCCCCAATGTACCACACTTTCTCAACTTCATCTTTTCTAGAATTTACCTTCATGGAGATCACAAGTGTCTGGAATGTTTCTCTACAAACATTTTCTCAAAAACTTCAAGATATTAATTGCTTATTTACATTGTCTCCAATATTTCTGGATTTCAATATTTGGAGGGAGCTGATCGTAAATGAATTGAGAAATAAAAATTGAAATTTGAGCATCCACATTCTGTTTTGCATGAAATTTTGAAACTGTATCCCAGTGGTATATATTATAACAGAACATAAAGAACTATTCATTCTCTATATAAATAAAAGTAACCTTAGAACATGCTAAGTCTATGTTTATGACATTCCTTTGGATTGAAAAACTGACTGGAGTATTAACAAGCAGTGTGGTTTGAATGCTAAATGCAACATACATTTTAGAGAAATTTGACCCAGTAGAGAGTAACCAATCATTAAGCAGCAAGGCTTCACTATCTTAGGACTTGTGTCCTTCTTTAGGTTATAGATATGGGAAAATGCACCACCATGAGGTTCTGTATAGTAATAATAAATATGATAAATATACCCATATTGCTCTAACACATTTGAAAAAATAAATCACTAAACAATCCAATTCAAACATCTGTTCTGAGGAAACCATTCAAATTAATTATTTTAAAGCCCAATGGAAAAATTCAAACAATTTTAGTTGAAATGATCCTGTTGGCTAATTAATATCAGCCCTTATATAGTGAGAGGTCCCAATGACATATACTGCCTGTAATAGACCAATGTGTGGGACTTCATTTGTTGGAACAAGGAAAAATCTTTGCCTGCATCAATGGAGAACAGGAAACTCCTCCACCAACAATCTTTCCATGGCAAGAATTCCTACATGAGTAAGAGACCTTATGGATCCTCACCTATTCCAGATACTTGCTGAGAAGACCAGGCTTGTTTAGACATTTACAGCTTCTTCCTGTGAGAGTCAGAGAACAGACCGGCAGAGGTCAAGTCTGAATGTTTAGATGGTCAGCTCCCCAAACTCTCCGTATTCATGCCTCCATACATCTCACAAAAAAAAAAAAAAAAAATGTATTTTTTGTTTTTTTTTGTTTTTTTTTTGTTTTTTTCGAGACAGGGTTTCTCTGTATAGCCCTGGCTGTCCTGGAACTCACTCTGTAGACCAGGCTGGCCTCGAATTCAGAAAACCGCCTGCCTCTGCCTCCCGAGTGCTGGGATTAAAGGCGTGCGCCACTACACCCGGCATGTATTTTTTAATAATGTTTATTTACCTTTGATCCAACTGATTATAAGAAGTGCATTTCATTCTAGCTGATTTCTAAGGAAGTGCTCTCTCCAGATGTGAGACTGACTGATGTCAAAATATGTCATTTGCAACTCTATTGGTAAGGACATATTTTGTTTTAAAAGCATCTGAAAGAGAAATCTAAGAAATTTTTTAAAATCTATTTTTATAGTAATTCAAATATTTAAATATTCATGATAAATAAGCATACAATATGGAGTATAAAGAGAGTACCCTTAATAAATGATTAGTTAGGTCAAATAATTTAATGTATTCATATAAATTAATAGTTATATTTAGTAATTTCAGCTATTTAACTGTAACATTCTATATTGATATATTTTCAGATATGCGATTTTTTTGAATGATGTTTAATTTCAAACTTCATATAATATCCCTACTCTACATATTTACTTTCAAGTTTTTCATTCCAGAGTTGATACAGTGTTCTATGTAAGTCTACACTTGCTATAGTGCTTAGCCAGCGATGTTAAAGAATTCCAATTTAATAATACTTGAAAATTAAACATTATTTGAAATGACTTAGAGATTAGGTTCAGTGGATGACTATTTGTTTATGATGATCAATCCTCTGAATTTAATCAACATTTCAAAAATAATAATTAAATTAAATTATTATTAAAAATAATATGGTAATGTGATTTTTTCTTCTTTATAATATTTTTTATATAAATTCTTCTATTGGATGTTTTATCTATTTACATTTCAAATGTTATCCCCTTTCCCAGACAATGTCATGGAAAAAGAAATTAAACTCACATATAATGTGTAATAAAATCAACTTCAGGAAGAAAAACACCTAAAATGTAACATGTCCAGTTCCTCTTGGTAAGACAAATAGGTTTCTTAATGGAGCAAGGCTTCTTGTTATCCTTTAAAACAATTTGTCATAAGCCCGTTCAGCTCCAAACAGGCTAACCCTGAATTAACCGGGGACACATAAAGTTTGAAACGCTATTCTCATTAAGGTTTTTAAAATCAAAAATGGGAATGCTAATGGGAGTTTTTCATATATCAGTGATACAGTAGCTAATTTAAACAGTTGATGCTTTCATTTTGAACGCCTGACTGTAAAGGCTACTACTATAACACTTCTCTTTTCCCATTTCCAAGAGAAGACTCCTATGAGACATGTTTTAAAAAAGCATTGACCACATCCTTGTCTTACACTTAGTGAGATGCTTCCATAATTTTTCCTTGTCTTTTGGCTGGGGATTAATTTAAAGTACCTAGCTGCAAACCAACATTGACAGGAAAAGCCCAGGCAACTCATATTTGCCTGGGGCTATACACCAACACAGCCCTGGGGACTACTCCCTGCACTTCCCACAGTCTCTAATTGGAAAGATAATGTTCCTGCCTTCATAGTATCTGGAGGAGGTAATAAAAAAGAAACCATGACTGTAATTCTACTGCAAATAATCTTCCAAATTACAGGAAATTCTAATTTTACAGCTTATACTCCAATAACTGTAAGAGGGTAGATACAGAACCCATCTATTTCTCCTCCATCAAAACAGACGCATGACTAAAATGTAGGGTGTAGAACCATATCAAGTCAAAGTTCCTATCACCATCAAATGACAACAAAAACAACAATAAAACATCTCCCTGCACTACCAGATTATAGAGAACTATTTTTCTAGGAAGACCAGCAGTCTCAACTAACTGAGACTGAGCTACCAACCAGGCAGCATACATAGAGCCTGACCCTTGCCCCCGCTGCAAATATATAGCAGAGGACTGGTTTGATCTCAGTGAAAGAAGATGTACCTAATCCTTGAGAGACTTGAAGTCCCAGGGAAGTGGTAGGTTTGCTGTGGGGGAGGAGGAATGGGATAAAGAACTGTAGGAGGCTGTTTTAAGATGTCAGTGAGAGGGGAAATTAATAATGTTAATATTTTTACATTTTTGAATAAAATATTTAATGTATTACTAGCAGCATAAAATTTACTAAGATTCTTTAAATAAATCCTGGAAAGGTGGGAATTTACAAAGATCCCTTTTTTTAAATTTTGGAAATGTGAAGATAAATACAAATAAAGAAGAACTAAAATAATGTCCAGTAAAAAGTTGAGAAGAATTGCTGTGAGGTTGTAGTTGTGAAGACAATCTTTATTAAAGTACCCATTATCATACACTAAAAATCCCTATTCACACTCTATCCATCAAGATCTCTTTCTTCAATTTGCATTAATGTTTGAAGTTAACCTTTTTTGATAGGATAGTTTGGAAAGCTGGTGCTGCAATTAGAGGTAATTCATATAAATACCTATTAAACAGTAAATGTTAAACAACATAATTTTACTTTCAAAAAAAGAACTGTAGGAGGGAGTGGGGGACAATGGCTTGAATGTAAACAAATTCAAAAAAGAATTTTTCTGAAAATCATGTTGGTGATATTCAAAAGGAACAATGGTTTCTACAGCAAATACTGGAACAAATACTCAATTACAACCGAAAATATTTTATAGTTTCTTTTTTTTTATTTCATCAATTCAAACTTTAAATCAGCTAGAAATTAACTCCACAACGTTGGAAAAGTTTTGTGATGTCATGAATCATGATGTATGCCATCTTCCGTAGGTTTAAAAGTTTCGATTAAAATAAAGCATAAAAGTTTTTATTGTGATATATGACATATAATTCATTTATTATTGCATGAGGAATATTGAAATTAAATTTCAATTATCATCAATCCCTAAGACCTACACAACAAAATTGACTCTAGTAGTATTTAGTAAAAACTTTAAATAATGTGTGCATTTGGGTGTAGGTACACTCACACATGAATACATCTCTACAGACCAGATATTGAAATTATGATGTTTATAACTTCTTCATCTTATGTTTGGAACAAGGTATCATACAGAACCACACATTCATTACTTCTTTTTTTGAAACAAAGTTTAATATTTATTAAAATAAAGTTTTGGCCAGCAAGATACTTCAGTGGATAAAAGCACTTATTTCAAGACCTGAGTGCAGTGCATAGAACCCACATAAAGCTGGAGGGAAGATCTGAGTCCATAAGTTCTCCTCTGACCTCCACAAGGAGTACACACATTCACATACATTCCATGTATACACACAATATTAATAAATTTAACTTTTTGTGAATTAAATTTGAAGATTTTATGCAATCATATCTTAATGTACAGGTGAAATTTTATATAATTATGCACTCATTTTTACTTTGTGGATTGTGAATTTTTTTTGTTACAATTAATATTTATTAGATATTTTCTTTATTTGCATTTCAAATATTATCTCCTTTCCTGGTTTCCCCTCCAAAAACCTCCTATTGCCTCCTCCCACCCTGCTCACCAACCCACCCACAATGGAGTACTATTCAGCTATTAAAAACAATGAATTTATGAAATTCTTATGCAAATGAATGGAACTAGAAAATATCATCCTGAGTGAGGTAACCCAATCACAAAAGAACACAGATGATATGCACTCATTGATAAGTGGATATTAGTCCAGAAGCTCAGAATACCCAAAATACAATTCACAAACCACATGAAACTCAAGAAGAAGGAAGACCAAAGTGTGGATACTTTGATCATTCTTAGAAGCAGGAACAAAATACCCATGGAATGAGTTACAGAGACATAGTGTGGAGCAGAGACTGAAGGAATGATGATCCAGAGACTGCCCCACCTGGGAATCCATCCCATATACAACCACCAAAACGAGACAATATTGAGGATGTCAACAAGTGCTTGCTGACAGGAGCCTGATAAAGCTGTCTCCTGAGAGGCTCTGCCAGTGCCTGAAAAATACAGAAGTGGATGCTCACAGCCATACATTGGACCTAGCACAGGGTCCCCAATGAAGGAGCTAAAGAAAGGACCCAGGGAGCTAAAGGGGTTTGCAGTCCCACAGGAGGGACAACAATATGAACTAAGCAGTACTCCCAGAGCTCCCGGGGACTAAACCACCAACCAAAGAGTGCACATGTTGGAACTCATGGCTCCAGTTGCATATGTATCAGAGGATGTCCTAGTCAGTCATCAATGGCAGGCCCTTGGTCCTGACAAGGCTCTATGCCTCAGTGTAGGGGAATGCCATTATTTCAGATAGACAGTTTGGCCTGTGTACTCTGACCCCAACCCCTGGGATCTGCCTGTCTCCCTCCTCAGCACATAGAACTTACAGTCACAAACTTCCATATCTGGTTTCCTCAAGGATCTAGAGATCTGTACCCAAGCCTTCACTCATGTGTACTAAGTTCTATATTCACGAAATCTATCTCATCTCCCGAGCCCCTAATAGTGTTTCTAAGTGTAAGATAGTTATAACCCTTAATGACCTGGTATTATCACAGTGACTACTCATCCCCAATAAGATGTTTGTAAGTGTAAGGAAGTTCGGTCTTCATGAACTAGTACTATCATAACTGACTGCCACTCTTATTAGAAAACTACTACCCAGTAATAAAATGTCAAAATGCCCTTTGAAAATAAATACCTGCTAAGTAAGGTACATATTATGAATTTCTAAATTCTTTTTGAATACTTAAAAACAATTGGTAGAAGAGTACAGAATTGTAGCAGAATAAATAAGACAGAATTTATATAGAAATAGTAAGAAAATTCAATGAAAATGATAAATATACAAATTTGAGGGAAGGTCATAAAGAATGTATCAAAAATTTGGATAAATGATGAAAAATTTGGATTCCATGATTATTGAATGTACATGACACATTGAAAATAAACAGCAAAATCCTATAGTTGTATGGATGCAAGGAAATTACATATATCCTTGGTAGAATTTACTACTTTCAACTCTTGCTGATAGAGTTAGTCAGGAGTTAGGAAATGCAATAATTGGTCAATAATCTAATTCTGGTGATGTATGTGAAACATATTTTTGTATAATGTTATATAAAACCACAGACTTCTTGGAGTGATGGATTGAAAGCAACAATTCAAAAAAGAAAATTCTACTTGAGAATCCGTAAAATTAATCTTGGCACACCTACACTGTTTAAGATTTTGTCACCAGTAAAATCGTATAGATAATCAATACTTACTAGACTGCAGGGCATTTTGTTATGTTGATTAATTCCAAATAAACACAGTGCATGCCTACTACATGCCTAGCAAAATTCTGGGCACTGCAGACACATAAGGAAATAGAAGATATTTGCCTTTGTGACAACTGCATTCTAGTATAACTTTAATCAAAAATATGGTTGAATATTGTACACATAAAATTTATTCAAATTAGTAGAAATTGTCTATATAAAATAATCTGCATTTGTGTTTAGAGACAGTTACAGAAAGCATTTAGATATCCATTGTTACAGGAAGATGAAGAAATAAAAACATTGAAAGGACATGTCACCATTTTCCTCCTGCATTTGTTATAGTGTGTGTATGTGTGTGTGTGTGTGTGTGTGTGTGTGTGTGTATGATTTGGTTTTATTAAAAGGACAATAGTCTATACTTGTCAATTGGAAAGATTTTTAAATACAACTTTTAATTGTATAATGCTTTTTTACAAGAAACTTTTCTTTGTAAAAACTAATTCATTATCCTCCAGAAGAGAAAATTCTAATTCATAGGTCTAAAAATATTAAGCAGTCTATGCTATCTTCCTGTGCATTATATTGATATGAAAAAATCATTTTAATTCAATATCAAAGGCAAGTTTTTGTGATTGACTAGCTAAGATTCCTTAATAGACAGAAAACACTGGAATAAATAATAAAAACGATTGGACAATAACTTATATAATAGAGGCATTGAAATTCTAAGTGTATATAAAATCACACGGGCTGACAGTCCTTTGATAGTTAACAGCATTATGGAACCATTCACTTTTATTGGATCCCACTTTAAATATATAGGTACCATAATTCTTTAATCAAAGCATGTACTTTTCCAAACCAACCACCACACATTAATCATTAATGTACTATTTTATAATTGTAGAAGATGTCTGAGGAATAGGCAAAGCTACAATATATATTTAGTCAGCTAAGATAATAAATAAATAAATACTGATAATAAATAATTTATGAATGTTTTTAAGATATTACATCATGATTAACATTTGAATTTGAGGTTTATTGATTTGTGGGTTTTATTATATTTTTTTCTTTGGTTGGTTAGTTTTTTTCTAGAGAGTGTTTCTCTGTGCAGCCCTGGCTGTCCTGGAACTCACTCTGTAGACCAGGCTGGCCTCAAACTCAGAAATCTGTCTGCCTCTGCTTTCCAAATGCTGAGATTAAAGGCATGTGCCACCACTGCCTGGCGGTTTTTATTATACTTTAATCGGCATTTCCCTTAAAATATCATAAATTAAATGTTGAAGGTAAATATTAAAAGACAATAAAACCATCTCCCACCAATCAAACTGTGCGACAGATGGAGACCACAGAGGAAACAACAGCTTTTTTAGTAAAACAGTGACTGAGGGTTTTTCTCCAATACCCATGACACTATTCCCACTGGGTACTTAGCTGGGATTCCAGTACTAACCAAGCTTGGATTCCATCTTATAGAGTGGACCCTAAGTCCAATTAGAGGGCTGTATGTTAGCAGCAAGATATTTGTTGTACTCCTGCACCTTCCTGTAAATACCATCATCAATTAAAATGCTCAAGTTTGAAATCCGGCCTGGTAGATACATCAACAAAACCCCTCTCATAACTAAAGCCTAGAGAATACCGCAGAAGAGCAAGCAAAATCATTGTTAGAATCATAAGATCAAGGAGTTTTCTATAAGATGTTGTCTTCTAGTATATCAGAAGGTACAGACATAAAGTCTCACCTATCTGACTGAATACAAGCCAAAGAAGGGCAGCATCAATAGGCATGATGAAGTACATAAAGAAAATCCTATGAGACCTCAACACTACATAGGGAACTACAGGCATCTGAAGCATGTTTAGAAAGGAGAAAATTGTTTCATCTGGGGAGAGACCTCCAACTCGTTTGCTAATACAAATGGTCAAGTGTGAAAAACACACATCCCAGTAACATTATATGAACTGAGCAGTTTGTATTTAGGGGTAAGTAGAGGGCATGCATTTAAAGAGAGGTGGAAGGGTCTATAGGAGTATCTGTAGGGAACAAAGGGGGTAAATAATGTTGTAATTATGTTACAATCTAAAAACTACAAAGAATATTTTAAAAAGGAAAATCTTAGGATTATGAGCAACAGGAAGATAGAATTTTTAAAGGAATAAGGATTATTCATGAAGAGTACACACACTAATTTTAAGTAAATATATTGTTATTTATAAGGTATATTGCAAGCCTATTGGTGTTTTCTGTGGTGTAAATATTTAGTAGATAGGATTCCGTAAGTTGTTGTTACAATTTATCCTATATTCCTAGGTGTCCAAATTTTGCTAAGATATTAGTTTTACAGCTTAGAAGCTCTATGTCTGAAATAAGATAAAGGCAAGCTATGTCAAAATACATACCTTTTTAATGGAAGAATTAAAGAATTTGTTTGATTTATTTTAAAAAATAAATTATGCAAATAAAGAAACAGAAATATAGAGTATATTGGGTAGCCAAAACAACAACAACAACAAAATGTGCTCCCTTCTCAATTGAATGATTAAGAAAGGAATATGTAGAATATAAAGGAACATTTCAACCAATTTTTAATTACACTAATGTATTTGCGTGCAGTTCAGAGGTCTGTCTTTGGTAGTCGTCTCCCTCCACCCATCATATGGACTACAGATATTCAGTCCATTCAGCATTTTTGGTAGTATCCATATATGCTGTACTATGTACAGAAACCCAACTGAGATCCAATAAAGCAAAATTTTAAAATGTGTAATTCAGGATATTCGAAACTCTTTGCTTGTGTGCATCTTCTGAGTCAACAGCTAGAGTGCATCGCATATTATTGTTAAAAATAAATATGAGGGTTAGGGGGATATCTGAGTGGTGAAGAACACTGCTTTTTTTTTTTCACAGAGGACCTAAGCTTGATTCCTAACCCATAACAGTTGTTCACAATCATCTGGAACTCCAGTCCTAGTGAATCATATTTTATCTTCTGTCCTCTGCTAGCAATGCACAGGATACGGCTAGAGAATCTCAGTAAAGTTAAGTGATCACAAATGCATATGCCAATGAACACCTAAGCTTATGTGTAGAAAGAGTCTGCCTCCTGAGTGCATGAACGTCATTTGTGCTCCAAGGGTTTGGTTATAAAATACCAAGTGGGGATCAACATTTCAGAGCAGCTACCAATGGTTATAAAATACCAAGTAGGGGCTCAACATTTCAGAGCAGCTACCAATGGTTATTCATAGATCTCAGGTTCATAGCACACCTGATACAATTGACAACCAGCCTTAATTTCAATTCCAGAAGACAGGACTCCCTCCTCTGGCTTCCTTGGGCATGAAGCATGAAGCTAATATACACTTATACATGCAGAAAAACATCATTCATATGAAAGGTTAAAATTGTGAATACCTTCTAAGCAATCCAAGTGAATGGTTTATTACCGTTAAAAGCCTACTAATATAATGATTGTTTGTAGTAAAGAGTATCATTGAGAGATTAAGTCTCCTGATACAGCTGGTTCCTCCAAACCTCTCACCAACACTTACGGTGGCTTCCTTAAGGCTGCCAGCATTGTGGTTCCAGCCATGCTAGTAAGCATAGGATTTCAGGCTGTCAGTTTGCATTAATCTTGTATTTCTTATACTCTAGATGTGTTGCTTATTTTCAGTTTCTGGGTAACTATCATCTAGTGTCTTAGCACTCTGGTTATATGAATTCGAGAAATATCCAGAAATACACACAAAACTACATGTGCATGTTGTTATTATCCACTGGACATGGATAATTTATAGATTATAACTGAATAACATTATTTATAAATTGTGTAGTTTAGGGATTATTTTCCAAGCAATTAATATTTTACCATATTCATATTAAGTATTACATGATATTAAATATAAATAAGTAAACACCATCTTGGAAAAATCTTGTTTTAATGTAGTTATATGTGTTTATGAATAATATATTATATTTTTATCAGGAGAGAAATATGCTCCAAGGTATATTTTGATATTGGTACATTAAAATCAGAATAAGAATAGAGCTAACATGCTACCTTGCTCTTCTCACCATTCCTTCACATCAAGCGTAACTCTATTAATCTGATGATTTATGACAATTTTCTCAAATCACACATTAGAGGTCCTTGAATTGGGAAAATTTACTGAACAACTCCATTATTTATCACTATACAAAATTAGCTGGAAAAATAACTGGCTCCTATACCTGTTTAAATTTTGATACAACGTCTTTTTCCAAGAAATTGTTGGTAAACAATTATTTTATTTAATGAGAATTTGGGGCATCTTAAGATTGTGTCAATGTGACATAACCTAAATATAATATACAAGACTATTTCATTTAGACAGATTCAACATAGAGTCTATGTTAGCTTGAGACTGAAAATGTTATAAAATAAAAAATTTAGTATTTAACTTCCTCTTGAATATATTATAAATATTTTTCAAATATGAAAACAATTATTAAATATTTTTCATGTGTATACCTTATTAATCAATATATTTCATATATATTCTTTACAAACTTAGTAAACAATTTTAGAAGAAAAAAATCAATATAACATATTGGTAATTCTAAACTGCAATCATAGGACCTGTCAGGAAAGACATATATTTATTTTTGCTACAAATTACTTACCTGTGTTTTACTATCTCATAGCCCACAGCTGAGTACCTTAGTCACTATGGTAACCACGCTTTCCCAGAAACACAAGTTTCTACTCATGGCCATATAATCCCAAAGAAGGTTCATAAATAATCTATGCAAAGTGAGCCTTCCTGTCACATTTGTTTCTGGTAATCTTGTTTTAGCAAGTGTATAACTATGCTTTTGAAAGCGGTGAAATAAATTGTTTTCTGTCTTTATTAATGATGTAGCATGTAGTGACAAAAACAAGAAGAAACTTAGAGACTGCCAGACCCACAAAATGTCAAAGAAAATCAAGTTATGTGTTCATAGAAATGGATTCTGCAGGATGAACTGGGGTGATATTAGAAAGTTAACAAAGATAGAATTTTTCTCAAAAACTCTCAAAGCTGCAATGGTGTGCATTAATTCTGACAATCACTTTCTTAGGTTTCTGATACTACAAAATATTTGTGTGATGTTTATTGGTAATAATCCATTTTACAACATCTAGCATCACCTGGGACATGGCTCTCTGGGAATGCCTATGGAGTCTTCCTTTCATTATTTTCATCAATGTAGGATGAAATTAATTGTTGCCAGAACCATTCCCTGGATGCAGTGTGAAAGCCTAGGAATTCCTTTTGTTACTCTTCTTCTGCCTACATAGGTAATGTAAGCAGCTGCTGCAAGCCTACATTGCACTGACTCCCCCTCCATGATAGACATAACAGTATCTGTACCTGGAGCTAATATATCACCTTCCAAACATTGTTTTGGTTAGATCACTTTATCATAGAATCAGGAAAAGAAAGGAAGAAAATTTGTATGAATGCTTACTGTATATTTATATATGCACATATGTTTATTGATATAGTGAACATATATGGGGCATATTATGTAGGTATTTTCACCTCAAACATGGTTTATCTTGATTTTCTGCTGGAATTATTAGGCTTTTCTTGTAATTTTCACTGTTAAACACATAAAATGTATGTGGTTAATTTTTTTATTTTACCTAATTAGAAATAGCTTATTAAATTACAAGTTTCAAAACTAGAGTGTTATTGTCCTCATTAAGTTATATTGTATCTGTGTGTGTGTGTGTGTGTATGTCTGTATGTCTATCTGTCTGCCTGTCTCTGTGTATGTGTGTTTGTGTGTTTGTATAGTACAATTAATTGCATCAATTGTTTAACAGAATTGTTTATGTTATTTTAAACTTAATAAGAACAATATTTAGTAACATCCTTGGTCAATAAATAATGATACAAGAACAAATGTAGAACTTATAGAATGTAGATTTTGTAATTTTCCCCAAGTGTTTAGAGGTGAGAAAGTGGTCCTTGAGAGATGACTCAATGAGTAAGAGTTTTTCTTGCTCATGCAGAGGATGTGTTCTCAATTACCAATATCCATACATTTTTTTACTCTGGTAATAGTTCCAGTTCCAAGTAACCAAATGATGAATTTGGCCTTTGCAAACACCTGGACATATGTGATATAAAGACACAGATCCAAGCATGTACAAATAAATAAACATAAACAAATAATTGCCTTTAAAACTTCAAGACATTTTAAGTAGTTTTAAAAAATTTAAATCACACATTAAAATATGTCTCACAATTTGTTCATTAGTCTTCTTGGAAAAAAACACATTTCAAATATATTAAAAGAGAAACCTATTTCCCTACACATATTTCTACATCTCACTTATAGTTCTTTAAGCTTGACTATTAATTTCATTGAGATTTTTAAAAAGACTTCAAATCCACATGCCTTAAATGCAATAAGCAAAGGAAATTCCCACAATTCAGTCATGATAGAAGGAAAGGAAAACATATTTGAATATAGATTTTAAGATGTCCCAATTTTTATTCTAATAAATGTAGACAACTGTAATTAAATCTGATTTCATAGATACCTCAAAGTTTACTATTTTACATGTTAATTTGTAAGTAGAATCAATTAGTAATGGCTACCTTTTACAGATATTTAGAGTTTGATGTCATAATCAATAGAACACAGAAATTCTTTTCTTAATTTACTTTTTATTATTTTATTTATTTACATTTCAAATGCTATCCCAAAAGTTCTCTATACTCTCCCCCCACCCCTGCTCCCCTACCCACCCACTCCCACTTCTTGGCCCTGGCCTTCCCCTGTGCTGGGTCATATAAAGTTTGCAAGACCAAGGGGCCTCTCTTCGCAATGATGGCCGAATAGGCCATCTTCTGCTACATATGCAGCTAGAGAAATGCCTTGCTAATAATGTTCAGTAGAGGGATCTACAAACAAACTCAACCAATATAAAAGGAGTGGTGTTAACCTATTTATAAAGGTCACAAAGTTTGTATGGCATATTAAAAGGTATCAAAAATGTTAGAATATTTTATAATTACAAAAACTCAATAATATTTAATATTGCTTTAAAAGTGCTAGAAACTCAGCATTCGCTGCCGACAAATAAGAAGAAAAAAGACAGTTGGGCTTGTCTCAGCCAAGTTTGGTTTGAAGAGAATTGCAAAATCTTAATAGAATTCAATTTCAAAGGCCTATGATATAGTACTGGAAAAGGAAGTAGGTAAGTCATCTATGGGTTTTACCAAACCCTAATATTAATGTGGTCTTAAATTAGTCATACTTATTTAATGTCTCCATGATAAAATATTTGCAAACCTGTAAGTATGACCTTTTCTTATGCAAATATCCTTAGTGTGGGTATTTATTAACTGCAGATTGACTTTTCTTTATTGTGACTCTTTCACTACTGTTTAAAAGTGAGCTGTGGCCAGGGAGATGGCTGACACTGTGAATAGACTTCCTGCCAAACTGGAAGACCTAAGTGAGATCCCTAAGAACCATATGGGAAAAAAAGAAAAAAACAAAACAAAACAAATCCCCTCAAAAATGTCATCTGACCTCCAATTTTGCCAGCCAAACACACACACACACACACACACACACACACACACACACACACACACGTAGCTAATTAACTAACCAATCAACTAACTAAAGATACAACAAATTAATACAATGTGAGCCTAGAAGTATTTTTCTGCAGTCTTCCAAATCTTCAAGGAGAAGCTGTTACTTAAGTGCTCCTGTGGGAATTGCAGCACTTACAAATTTTTAATCTGTGCTTATCACATTCTCTAGAAAATTATTCTTTGAAAGTCAAAGACCCTGACCATGGAAAGCCTTACTTTGCTATGCAGCATTTTTGCCACCTCAAGACTACATCTCAGCCTAATTATATATTTCATTATAAGTTTTCATGGTAGACCTGAAGGGATTTGAAACTGTCAGGGAATTACACTTCTGGATATGTCCAAGAGGTTTAACTGAGGAAAAAAATACACTAAGATGGGGCAATTACATTAGTAGAATTTAGGGTTCTAATCTAAGTGAAAATGATAATCTAGTCAATACAAGCACTCATTTTCCTCAGTCCATGGGTGGATA
Organism: Mus pahari; assembly: GCF_900095145.1. NCBI lineage: Eukaryota > Metazoa > Chordata > Mammalia > Rodentia > Muridae > Mus > Mus pahari. The sequence continues at coordinate 40,459,200 of NC_034593.1, forward strand.
CACATGACAAACTTCTGCTGCCATCTCTAGATAACCTTGGTTGTCTTTTCTTTTCTCCCATGAAGAAATATTTTCTCAAAGGTTGGTGGTCAGTAACTCCCTCCTTCTTAAATTGTCATTATCAATTATATTGTTGCAATGAGAATATCTATCTATATAGATATAGATAGATAGATAGATAGATATAGATATAGATATATTATATGAGAATATATAATACATATATCATATGAATATATATTCAAAAATGAGGGCTGCTTTTCTACTCATAGTTGTAGTAAAATAATCAAATTAATATCAAAAATAAAAAGAATACTGGAAAAAGCAAGCTTATTCTTTTTAGGATCCTCCCCAAGAGAACATCTTTTATTCCCTAGCAACTAAGTAACTGTGTGCAACACACACACACACAACACACACACACACACACACACACACACACATTGCCAATACAATTGATCTATTCTATGTTTTAAGTTTCTACTTAAGTCAGGCTAGAATATATAAAGAACAAAATATTATTGAAGTGGTCACACTGAGTCACCAAGAACAATATCTAGAGTTCATGTTCAAAATCAAGCACCCTGTAAACTTGACCTATATGATCAGACTCACACTGGTCAGTTCAGTAGCTGTCAAGCAGAAACAGTCTCCTAAACCCGAATCTCCAAGGACCAGCTCTGAAAACAAGCCTGTTTTGGGAATCTGCCAGATTTGAGCAAGCTGGACCTGCTGAGCTGACCTTTTACTGCCAGTAACTAAAAATTCCAAAACTCAATGGCTTGAAACAACACTACTCACTCCCACACCAGTGCTGTGGTCCCGTAAAGCTGGTTCATGGAAACTCTCATTCTGTTGCCCCTGACAGGTAGCTGTGATGGCCAGATATTGCAACCTCAGAGTAACCTCAGGAGGTTGTAGTTCAATCTTACTTATGGGAATATGAAAGAACCTATGTCCTTGTAAGCTCTTTGACTGACAAGTCTGGTCTTCACTGCTTATGCTGGTTGGAAAGCAGCTTCAATATATATCTTTCCCCCTTCAACGGAAAGTCCAAAACTTCAGGGGAAAGAGGAAGAAGTGTTCAGTGATAACATTCTGTTAAGACTAAAGTCATTTCATTCAAACTCTTGCAGCTTGTATCTACTATTTTTGATATATTGTATTTGAAACAAGTTAAAATATAGCCCACATTACAGTAATTAAACAAGGGTATGGGACTTCCCTTTAACTTTCAAATGTCACTAATGTGCTTGAACTATTCTTTTTCATATACTCCCTGTTATGAAGCTGGCAATACACTGTGGCTTTTACTAGAAAAAAAAATATTTCTGTACCCCTTCTCTCTGTCTCCCTCTTTCTTTTTCTCTCCCCTGTTTGTGTATGTGTGTGTATTCTAGTTTGTTTGCATTTGCTATGACAAATAAATGATCAAATGAACTTGGGCAAGAAATACTTCATTTCCTTCTACCCTTTCAGGCCACAATCCAATTTTTGAAAGAAGCCATACAGGAAACATGGAACAATACTGCTTTATGGTTTGTTCTGCAGCTTTCTAGAGCAAGGTAATATCTTCATTTTTCTGATAGCCTTATTTCTCCTCATAGGAATGTTGGTATAGAAGCATTCCTGTAAGCTTATGAGGTGTCCCAAGTCTGCTCCTCCACTGGTCTTGGACCACTAGGGAAAGCGGGACTTGGGGGTTTTGACTGCACTTACCCCACTCAGGGTGGCTATGTGAAGCCACAGGAAACTGCTCCAAAGGTGGGGGAGCACAGTCTGAGGTCCTGGGAAGGCTGGAGCTGTCTCGGGGGTCCTCGGGCCTGTAGACAGGCTGGGACTGTTTGGTTTTCAGGCTCTTGGACACCCAGGCACTGCTGGATGCAGCAGATGAGCTGAGAACAGAGTAGGGGGCCCACTGGCTGGATATAGCCTGGGGACAAAGGGGAAAAGAGGGGAGCGCTCTGGCTGGATCTTGAGGAGGAGAGAGTCCTGAGCTTGTTCAGAGGACTACTTGTCTTGGTGGAGGCTGTGGCTAGGAGCACTGAGAGGCCTTCTGTGGGAGATTAGGCCGGCTCTTAAGGCAAAGGCCTGTTCCATTGCTCACCATGGCAGATCCCAATGAGAAGAGACAGTCCATGGTTTTAAGGCATTTATTGTCATGGTGGAGTGTGGTGATGAGTAAAACCATACCCCTTTTCTCAGGGCAGGCTTGAGGTTAAATGCCATTTGTAGTTAGGAATGTCTGGGAAAGAGAGTTTATTGGCTAAGCCTGTAGGCCTTTAGGTGCCTTATTAAAATGAAGATTTATCTTGAGGCTATGGGACCTGTGGTCATGTCCTCTACCTACGGAGTGGCTCTCCATAAACCTATGGAGAACTGTGACCTCATGTCACCAGCCTGGCATCTGGGAGCATGGAAAAATGCCTACCGTCTCTTCAGGGTCACCAGAGTTTCAAGCCTGTGCTCCAACAAGAACCAGACTGCCTTTCATAGTCCAGCACTCCACACATGCACATGGTCACTAGCATGTATCACAAATATTTTTCTACGGAATAATATTTCTACCTAGTTCTGTCAATAATTACTGACCTAACTCTCTGCAATAAGCTTGTTCTAAATATTCTGCAATAGCTTATTACCTAGCATCCTTGGAATAGGTTCTCTTATGATACAACAAAGAAATAAAATATATTTTCTGACTATTGTGCTTTCTGTGTTTTCTAGCTGGTTGGTATTGATGCTAGAATAAACACTAACAATTCATTTTTACTTCTTCTCTAAATACACCAAATTAGGAGACAAGGTTTAATGTCATCAAATCATTTCCCCTGTGGCAGAGCTCAGATTTAAAATGCAGACAGCATGTCTTTTGCTTGAGTTTTAAACTTTGTCCATGACATCATTGCATTGGACTTTTGCTATGTACTACCAGAATGGCGTAATGGAAAATTTTATATCTGTCTCATTCATTAAATTTCATGATCTTTTTTGAGGATATAGATTTTTAAAAGTTAGCTTTATAAATAAAATACTGTCATAAACCATATATTTATATATTTATGTCGTTTTCATATAGAATTGTTTAATATTTTCATTCTTTACTTCTACTCCCTTCTTAATTACATAAGTTCTGCAAAATGCTGCCTACATGTTTCTATGATATTACATGTACGTGTGCTTAAATGCACACATTTCCTCCTTCTCACTTTGTGTCTGACTACTGTATGTTTTAGTCTGTGTCTCTTACCCTATGTCTGAGATATGTGCCAATTACCTTTCTTATTTTTTTTAAAGATTTATTTATTATTATAAGTACACTGTTGCAGTCATCAGACACTCCCGAAGAGGGCGTCAGATCTCCTTATGGATGGTTGTGAGCCACCATGTGGTTGCTGGGATTTGAACCCAGGACCTTTGGAAGAGCTGTCAGTGCTCTTCCCTGTTGAGCCATCTCGCCAGCCCTGCCTTTTTTATTTTTTCCCTCTTTTTTATTTTTTTTTAATTTTTATTGGATATTTTATGTATTTTCATTTCAAATGTTATCCCTTTTCCTGGTTTCCTATCTAGATCCCCTCTTTCCAAACCTCCCTCTCTCTGCTTCTATGGTAGTGTTACCCTCCTTCTCACCCACTCCCACCTCACCACACTGGCATTTCCCTACACTAGGTAAATGAGCCTTCACAAGAGCAAGGGCCTCTCCTCCAATTGATGCCAGACAATGCCATCCTCTGCTGGAGGATAAAGCTGGAGTCATGAGACCCTCACATGTACACTTGGTTGGTGGTCCAGTCCCCAAGAGCTCTGGGGGAGGTCTGGTTGTTTGGTATTGTTCCTCCTATGGGGTTGCAAACACCTTCAGTTCCTTCAGATCTTTCTCCAACCACTGCATTGGGGGCCCTGTGCTCAGTCCAATGGTTGTCTGTTAGCATCCACCTCTGTATTTGTCAGGCTGTGGCAGAGCCTCTCAGAAGACAGTCATAACAAGTTACTGTCATCAAGCTCTTGGCATCTGTAATAGTGTCTGGGTTTGGCTTCTATATAAAGGATGGATCCTCAGGTGGGGCACTCTCTGGATGGCCTTTCTTTCAGTCTCTGCTCCACTCTCCATTGCCGTATTTCTCCTAGACAGGAGACATTCTGGGTTAAAAGTTTGGAGATGAACAGGTGGCCCCATCATCCAACTGGGGGCCTTGCCTTATCTCTGGATATGGTCTCTACAGGCTCTTCCTTCCCTTTCTTGGGCATTTCAGTTAATCTCATGCCTGTTTGGTCCTGGGAGACTCTTGTTTTCCTGACATCTAAGACTTGCTGGTGGTTACCAAAATCTCAGAATACCCAAGATGCAATTCACAGACCATATGAAGGTCAAGAAGAAGGAAGACCAAAATGTGGATACTTCAATCCCCTTTTGCTAAAGGGAGAGCAAAATACTCATTGGAGGTAGAAGGTGGGATGGACTTGGAAGAAAGAGACAAGGGAGAGTAAGGAAAGGGGAGGCAGGATCAGGTATGAAAGGAGATGGGGATGATAAACAGAGGGTCAGTAATTTTAAAAGAGGTGTGTAGCAAAGTGGGATGGGGAACTGGTGGTAGTCAGTTACCTTTCCAAAGGTAAGTAAGTAACTGCACTTCTAGAAATATAGTCCTCTCTGACACAATTTCCCAGTAACATGAACTCATGTTGAATTTGCAACAGTTCTTAAAGTTAATAATGTGCTTCATGAGTCGCTACTGTATGTTTCATTCTGGTTGATCAAAGACATTATTTAGGTCTGTATTGATGTTGATTAACATATTCAGATTCTCATGAATATGATACACCACTGTTCTGTACAACTAGGGAAAACATACCTGCAAGAGAGTGTTAACAACAAATAAATATCCTAAACAGTAACATCTCTTAATTGTGCAATGGCATAAGTCAATATCATTTTTCTTTGTCCAATGTATTGATTCTTTTTAAAAGTGATCCTACTCTATTACAAAATGCCTTGGCACATATGTTGTCATATACACCATGCTTTAATTTTAGGGTCATCATTCATTAAATTTAAGTGTATTTTTAACTTTTCAAGAATATATTTAAATACAACATGTAATATTTTATTCTAATCAATTTTGGTTAGTTTCTAAAAAGCACTCCACACACACACACACGTACACATAAATACACACACACACACACACACACACACACACACACACACATATATATATATATATATATATATATATATATATATATATATATATACATATATATTCTCAAACTCTCTGTAATATCTCTGTGTTTAATAGCCCATTTACTTGGTGGAGTCAACTTTGTAGGGTCTGAAACACTGTTCTCTAAATTCAGTTTGAGGCTGTCATGGAGGACTTCATTTTTTACATAAAAAGTACATTTTAAAAGAAACTAGTAGAGCTGATTTAAAGACCCTTTAAGAGTAGTTTCTTCCATCTCTTTTATTCTGTTGGTGATGCTCACATCTATGGCTGATTTGGCCTACTCAGCCATCAGTGGGAGGAGAGGCCCTTGGTCTTGAGAAGATTCTAGGCCCCAGTATAGGGGAATGCCAGGGCCAAGAACTGGGAGTGGGTGGGTTGAGGAGTAGGGGAGGGGGGAGGGTTGAGGGGATTTTTAGAGAAGAAACTAGGAAAAGGGATAGCATTTGAAATATAAATGAAGAAAACATCTAATAAAAAATTAAAAAACAAAAAAATAAAACAAAACAGATGAGTAGTCTCTTAAATTAGAAAAGAAAACGACAGAGAACAGTGTAGACTGTCTGCTGATAGGAACAGTTCAATGATTGATTTGTGAATGTAATGGGTTCATGGTGTTTACTTCCCAAGAAGACAAGTTTGTGTAGCCAATGTGTCATTAGGAACACAATTCCATGAAAATGACTAGGATGATAGAGAATGAAGCAGTAAAACAAGACATGCAATAAGGGTTAAGTGAACCACCACCATGGACCAATGGAGTTCAAGTCTGCTGGAAAATTCCAGCAAACAATTTAAAATACAAACCTAAGTGATTGCAATGTGAGCGAGGGTGATTTTTCTTTCATTGACTAATATCTCAGGAACTGAAGGTGGCTTCCAGAGGCCATGGCTTCCTATGATTCCAAGCTTGTACTTTCTTCCAGGAAAGATTGGCTAATAAACAAAGACCATAGGCCAAATTTGAGAGCTAAGATGTAATTTGGCATTTGAATTAGTTCCATGCAAGGTCTAGAAATATACTAATCCCCCTGTTATATAAAGCTAATAAAGGTAGCAATCATAATGTCAAAAATGTGACTACAATGGTAAACAGTTATTAATAGTGTTATTAATAGTACTTTTATGTACTCTTACAAGAATATTCAAAGAATTTTAATTAATAAGGACAAAATAATCTGTATAAAATAGAAAATAATCTGATCACTTAAATTCTTTGGCTGTATATGAAATTACCCTCTGTTCCAGCTCTATCGCAATTACAGTCTGTGTTTGCCTGTTGTACCATGATTAAAAGAACCTTTGCTATAATTTAAATAGAGTAATAGCATATTATTCAGATTGGCTAAACTTCTACTTCATATTCTGAGGTAGCTTTCAGATCTCCTAGCAATAGGAATAGCAACAGGATCCATATTCCCAACTGCTAGGCGTCTCAGCTAGAGACAACTCCCTAGACCATCTCGAACCAACAATTGATTTTGCTTTGCTCTCCCCTGCTCTCCCTACATCTGATACCCCTAAAGCCCTTCCCACACCCCTCATCAACCCCGTTTTCACCCTATTCCCTCCTTCTATTGACCTCCAATATCTATTTCCTTTCCCATTTTGAGAAAGATTCAAACATCCTCACTTGCTTAGTGGGCTTCTTTGGGTCTGGTGATTATAACATTGTCATTCTATACTTTATGATAAATATCTACCTATAAGTTAGTACATACCATACATGTTCTTTGGGTCTTGGTTACCTAAGTCAGGAAAATACAATCTAGTTCCATGTATTTTCTGAATTCATAATGTATTTGTTTTTAATGTCTGAATGGTATGGCATTGTGTAAATGAACCATATTTTAAAAAATTTATTCTTCACTTGAATGAAATTTGCTTTATCCATTTTCTAGTTATTTCAAAAAAGTTTCTATGAACATAGTTGAGCAAGCATCCTTGTGGAATGGTAGAACATCCTTTGGGTATATGCCCACAAGTGGTATAGTTGGGTTTTGAGTTAGAGCAATTACAAATTTTCTTAGAAATCACTAAATTGAAACAGAGTGGTTGTACACATTTGCATTGCCACCAGAAGTGAAGGAGTGTTCCCCTTGCTCCTATCCAGCATATGTAGTCCCTTGAGTTTTTTATCTTAGCCATTATGATGGGTGCAATGTGGACTCTCAGAGTTGTTCTGCCTTGCAATGCCTTGATGACTAATGACACTGAATATTACTTTAAGTGTTTTTCTGCCATTCAAGATTTCTTTGTTGAGAATTCTCTATTTAGCTCTTTATCCCATTTTTAATTGGGTTGCTTGGTCTGTTGGTATCTAACTTCTGTTTGTTTGTTTGTTTGTTTTTCAAGACAGGAATTCTCTGTGTAGCCCTGGTTGTCCTGGAACTCACTCTGTAGACCAGGCTGGCCTCGAACTCAGAGATCTGACTGCCTCTGCCTCCCAAGTGCTGGAATTAAAGGCATGTACTACCACTGACTGGTGGTGTCTAACTTCTTGAGTTCTTTATACATTGTGGATATTAGGCGTCAATGAGATGAAGAATTGGTGTAGGTCTTTTCCCAATGTGTAGGCTGTCCTTTTGTCATATTGATGGTGTCCTTTGCCTAAAAAAGCTTTTTGGTTCCATGAGGTCCCAGTTCTTTCCTGTTGACCATGAGGCCTGAGCCATTGGTATTCTCTTGTCTCCTGTACCAATGAGCTCAAAACCATTTTCTACTTTCTATTCTATTTGCCTTAGTGTATCTGGATTTACTCTAAGGTCTTTGATGTATTTGGGCTTAAGTTTTGGGCAGAGAGATAAATACAGATTTATTTACACTCTTCTACATTGAGATATCCAATTAGACCTGCACCATTTGTTGAAGATACTCTCCCTATTCTAGAACAAATAGTTTTTTGTCAAAAATTAAGTGGCTTTAGGTGTATGGGCTTATTTCTGGGTATTCGATTCACTTCCATTGATTCATGTATCTGTTTTTGTACTGATACCTTGCTGTTTTTATTATTTGGATATTCTTGTCATATATGTATTTAACTTGTTTGGTTAGAGTTACACCAAAATATTTTATATTGCATTGATATTGTGAAGGCCATTGTGTTCCTAACTTCTTTCTCAACTCATTCATAGCCTGTATAAAGGAAGGATACTGATTTCTTTAGGTTAATTTAGTATCCAGCCACATTGTTGAATGAGTTTATTAGCTATAAAGTCACTCTGGTAGAATTTTTTTTGTCACTCATGTATACTATCATATCATCTGCAAATAACAAAGTTTGACTTCTTTCTTTCCAATATGTGTCCAATTGGTCTCCTTTAGTTGTATTCTTGCTTTAACTAGAATTTCAGGTTCTATACTAAAAGGATAGGAAAAGAGTATACAACCTTATCTTGTTCCCAATTTTAATGTAATTCCTTCATGTTTCTCTCCATTTAATTTGATTTTGGCTATTGGCTTGCTGTATATTGCCTTTACTATGTTTAGGTATTAACCTTTTATCCCTAATCTTTCCAACTCTTTTATTTAGCACGAATGGGTTTTGGATATTGTCAAAGGCTTTTTTTGGCATGTAATAAGATGATCATTTTTTATTTGGTTTTGTCTTTCTTTCTTTCTTTCTGTCTTTCTTTCTTTCTTTTTTTGAGTTAGTTTATATGGTAGCTAAATTGATTGATTTTCATAAAATGAACCATTTCTCCATCCCTGGAGGAAGCCTACTTGATGATCTTGAATGATGTCATTGATGTATTTGTGGATAATTTACAAGCATTTTATTGATTTTTTTGCAACAATGTTCACTGGGGAAATGATCTCCATTTTTTTCATTGAGTCTTTGTGTGATTTAGGTATTAGGTGACTGTAGCTACATAGAATGAATTTGGTTATGTCCCTTCTATTTCTATTTTGTGGAAGAATTTAAGTAATATTGGCATTAGTTATTCTTTGAAATAACTTATTTATTATTTATTTCTGGTAGAATATGTGTAGAAAACCATCTAGTCCAGGGCTTTTTTGTTTGTCTGTTTGATTGGGAGGGTTTTATCTCTCTCTCTCTCTCTCTCTCTCTCTCTCTCTCTCATTTTTATGGCTGCTTCTATAACTTTAGGAGTTATGGGACTATTGTGATGGTCTACCTGGCCTACCTAATCCTGATTTAAATTTGGTAATTGATATCTTTCTATAAACTCATCCATTTCATTTGCATTTTCTAATTTGTGGAGTACAAGCTTTTGAACTAAGACTTAATTATTCTTTGCATCTTCTCACTGTCTCATGTTATGCCTCCCGTTTTGTTTCTAATATTTTAAAAATTGCGGACTGTCTTTCTTCCTTTTGGTTACTTTGGCTAAAAGTTAGTCTTGTTGATTTTCTCAAAACAACAACAACAACAACAACAACAACAACAAAAACCAGCTATTAGTTTTGTTTATTCTTCGTATTGGTCTGTCTGTTCCTAATTGATTGATTTCAGCCCTGAGTTTGATTATTTCTTGCCATGTATTCTGTCTCTATGTATTTGACCTTTCTTTTTTCTAGAGCCTTCAGTTGTCTTCTTAATGTGTTGGCATGAGAACTCTCCAATTTCAATACGTGGGTATTAATTGCTATAAGCTTTCCATTTTGTACTTCTTTCATTGTGTCCCATGAGTTTGGGTATGTTGTGCCTTCATTTTCATTGAGATCTAGAAAGTCTAAATTCTTTCTTTCTTTCATCACTGACTCAGACATAACTGAATAGAGACTTTTTTAGTTTTCCTGAGCATGTTGGTTTTTTTCACTTCTGTCTTTGAAGTCCAGCTTTAATCCATGGTGATCTAATAAGACACATGAGATTATCTGAATCTTCTTTTATCTGTTGAGACTTGTTTTGTGACCAATTATAAGGTCAATTTTGGAGAAGGTCCAAAAATTGCATCATTACCGCTCTTAGTTCCATTATTTCTCTGTTTATGTTTAAATTACCTTTCCATTGTTGAGAGTGAGGTGTTGAAGGCTCCTACTGTTAATGTATAGGATTTGATGCATTATTTAAGCTTTAGTAATATTTCTTTTATGAATATGCATACCCTTGAATTTGGGATTTAGATGTTCAGAACTGAGATGTTTTCTTGGTGGATGTTTCCTTTAATGAGTACGATGTGTCCTTAATTATCTTGTTTGATTACATTCCATTGAAAGTCTATTTGATTAGATATTTGAATGGTTACTACAGTTAGTTTCTTAGGTTTGTTTGCTTGCAAAACCTTTTCCCACACCCTTATTTTGAAATAATGTCTATCTTTGTTGTTGAGATATGTTTCTGGAATACAGCAGAGTGATGGATTCTATGTATGCATCCATTCTGTTACCCTGTGTCATTTTAATTGAGAACTTAGTCCATTGATGTTGAAAGATATTAATGAGCAGTCATCATTACTTCCTGTTATTTTGACATTAGTAGAGGTAGTGTGTCTGTGTTTCTCTTTAATTGGTTTTAATAGTGTGAAATTATTTATTTTTTGTATCTTCTTGAGTTTAGTCAGCTTCATTAGTTTAGAGTTTCCTTCTAGAATCTTCAGTAGAGCTGTGTTAGCATAAAGGTATTGCTTACATATGGTGTTGTCATGAAATATCTTGGTTTCTCCATCTACAGTTATTGGAAATTTTTCAGGATGTATTAGTCCAGGCTAATTTTGGTGGTCTCTTGGGATCTGCAAGAAATCTGCCAAGACCTATTAATATTTTGTCTGTTTAGTCAATATACTTTGTGTTTTGCTTATTATTTCGTGGGAGGATTTTGTTTTCTGGTCCCATATATTTGTTGTTCTGTAAGCTCCTTGAGCATTTAAAGCCATCACTTTCTTTAAGTTGGGAAAACTTTCTTCTATGATTTTGTTGAAGATGTTTTCTGAGCCTTTGAACTGGGAATCTTCTCCTTCTTTTATTCCTATTATTCTCAAGTTTGGTCCTTCCATAGTGCTTCAAATTTACTGGATATTTTGTGTCTTTAACTTTATAGATTTTGCATTTTCTTTGATCAATATATTGATTTCTTCTATCATAGCTTTTATACCTGAGATTCTTCCATCTCCTGTATTGTTGGTAATGCTTACATATGTAGTTCCTGTTTCTTTTCTATGTTTCCATCTCCAGGATTATATTAGTTTGTGTTTTCTTAATTGATTCTGTTTACCTTTTCAGGTCTTGGATAGTTTTATCCATATCCTTTAGGTATTTGATTGTATTTTCCTGTATTTCTTTAAGGTATTGATTCATTTCCTATTTAAAGGTCTTAATGATCTTTATAAGATCAGATATAAGATCATTTTCTTGTACTTCAGTTTTATAAGGATATCCAGGGTTTAGTGTAGCATGATAGTGGGACTCTGATAGCATGCAACTGCCCTTGGTTTTGTTGAATCTGTTCTAATGCTGTACTTTAGGCACCTGGTTTTCTGCAGGGTTAGATGGGTGATCCTGATGGGAACAGGACTTCCATGGAAGGTAAAGACAGGAAACCTTGGGTCAGTCGGTGGAAATCAGGGTATCAGACTCTGCTAGCTATGTCAAGCAAATCCTACTGTCAAGGGACTGGTGGGAAAATGTTCTAAGCTTGTAGTTTTGGGGCTCTCTGCAGAGAAATAGGATGCTGTTATCATCCCCCAAGGATCTCAGGACCAAAGAACAAGCACAGAGCTGGACAACTTCGTTCCAGGACAATGTGTAACTCACCTCTGCCTGCTGTGTCCAAGGAGAAACCTACTGAGATGGAATGGGTGGAACTTGGTTCCAAGCTGGCTCACTTTTATTTATTATAAATAAAGCCAATTCTACTCCTCTGTTTTTAAGCTTGGCCAGCAGTTTTTGGATTTAAAGCTCTCTGAACTTAGAAGATTAGATAGATTAGTTCAACATTATACTTCATTTAGTATTTGTGTTGTTGCAGTTAATAAAAAAATATCTTGAGTCTTACAACACTATGATGCAGGTCTTCTAAATACTGTGGACTCCTGGAAAATATTTTCAACAGATGTGCTGATAACAATGTATGATCAAGACCTTGAGGGTTATTGTTGTTTTGTTGTTTTCTAGATTCTGAAATGTAGCTGTCAGCTAAAAAAAAAAAAAAAAAAAAAAACACACACACACAGAGGAAAGCCATGGATCTCCAAAGTAGAAGTTTTTCCTAATTGTCCTGTGATAATATTGGACAGTAACTGACAGTGACAAGATCTATTATTCTTCAGTCTTCTAGAGCTCAGCTTATTACAAGAGTTCAATGAAGTCCATTGATCATCACTAAATATTGTCAAAGTAGCTTTGAACACTTGTTCAAGGACATTAATGATCAAATAATGAATTGCTGTCCATTGAGTTGACATTAGGGGATCAAGATTATTTAGTGAGACACTTAAAGAACTATATTAAGCTACATCTTCTAAGAAAATGGGCGCACAGAAAAGCCTGTGCATATACATCCTCTATAGTTTGTTAATAATTGGTTTTTATTCAGCAGTACTTGACCAACATAACATGGGCTCCATAGGATGTTTGTTTGTGTGCTTTAATGTGGCTACAATTTGGTGTTTTTACCTTGTTTTATTTGTTTTGATTGTGGCTTTATTTTGATTTCTTAGTTTTGGGGTGGGTGTACTTGGTTTTGTGAGTTTTTAAAGAGGGAATTAAAGGTTTGGTGGTAAGTATAAAGAGAGTATTAGAAAAGAATTGAGGTATAGAAAGAATATAAAAATATATTCAAGTTAAAATTGTTTTAAATAATAAAACTTTAATAATAAAACTATACAAAGTAAAAATAAATAAATAATAACTTGTTTTGAATTTGTACTCAATGAATAATGATGAGACTGCAAAATGCATATATAAACTATCATATAACACTATTAAATAATTAGTTTTATGCTAATTAAATCATATATATCTTATACTTAAGTACTTGAATTAAACTACATAGTGTTCTATATGGTATTTTGTATAAATTATTATGAACTAAGACTTACATAATCAATGGGTAGAACATTAGCAAGTTTAAGAGACAACATTAGAGGGCTGTCTCACAGCTGTATCAATTAAAATGAAGTATAAGTCTACTTACAGACTCCCAGACAACACCATCTAATTTAGAGACATTACAGAAACTTGAACATAGGAGATGTAATACCACAAATTTTATAATATAACCAGAGAGAACAAGCTACTTAGCCCAAAGAAGAATGATAAAATATCATAGAGACAAACTGAAGAGACACCCATACAAATGATAGAAAGGGAAATTCCACATGCAGATGGAAGATTGTGCCTACACCTGAGGGAGTGGTCCCAAAAAGCCAGACGACAAATCTAGCCATATGTCTACATAGGAAGACTCTTTTCTCTCATGCATATCTGTTTTCTTCACTTTTATGTAATATTGTTTATTTTACTTAATATTGTTTATACACTTTATTTCATTTTGCACTTTTAATTAAAATATCCTTACGTCATTTTGTTCCTTCCTGTTACTATTCGACATTACAATTAATATTACAATTATTGTGGACCAGCTTCATTCTTCCTTTGTCTCTCTGTCCTGAAATAAAATTTTAACTTACTATCATTGTTACTATTATATCTTTTGTGTGCTATATGCATGTATGTATATAAGTAAGAAGATATGCTTATGTTACAGATTGTGCGTGGTGGAAAATAACAATTTCTTTTAGGAGTTGGTTCTCTCCTTTTACCATGGATCCTTGTTTCAAATGCATATCTGCAGGCATAAACCACAACTACTGAGCTCTCTTGTTTGTCCATTTTGTGCATTTTTAAATTAGTATTTCCCCTAAATCTCATCCTCCTTTGCCTTGAGATGCCATGCCTCATTCTCTTAAGCAGTATCATTATTTATGCTGCCTGACTGCATTGGTTTAGAAACCTTTCTCTTCTCCCAGTACTGAAAATACCGTATCTCCTCTCTGACATTATTGGTCCCCTCTTCTATTTATTTTAAGGCCAACAATTAGTAGGTGGGAAGTTATGGCATCATAAGCCTTCTGAAAACAGTAACATCATCTCAACAAAGAGGAATTCAACAAGATGAAAACAACAAAATAACTCTACCAATTATCAACTGAGAGATGGTTAGTATCTACACTGGAGACATTAAAAAAGTAAAAAAAAAGGAAGAGAGAAAATGAAAACATTTATCTCAATTAAAAATGGGTTATGAATCTAAACAGAATGTTCTCAAAAGATGAAACACAAATGGGTAAAAATGATTTTGTAATCAGCCTAAGTCATCAAGAAACTGCACATTCAAGTTATTTTCAATATTCACCCTATACAAGTCAAGCATTTATTTTCAATTTCATCTATTTTTCCATTCTTTCATATAATATATCACAACCATAGCCTTCACTCATTCCAGCACCCCCTTCTCTCTCACCCAGATCCACTTATCTCTCCTCCCTTTCCCTTCAGAAAAGAGCAAACCTCCAGGGATAGCAACCAAACATAGCAGAACATGCTAACAATTAAAAATAACACAATGCACAAACTCTATTATCAGGACTGGTTGAGGCAAGCCAGAATGAGGAAAATGGTTCCAAGATTAGGCTAAAGAGCCATATACCCCAATACCCACTTTTACAAATCCTACAAGAACACCAAGTTACACAAACATAAAATAATATGCAGAGGAACTAGATCAGACTCAGTGTCCAACTTTCTTGTTTCAGTGTTGGTGAGCCCTATGGGCCTTGCTTAGTTGATTCTGTGGACCATATTCTCCTGGTGTCTGTGACTGCTCTATCTCCATAATTCTTCCTTTCCCTGTTCACTCGTGTTCTTGAAGATCCTAAGGGATGGACCTGATGGAAATCTCCATGTTGGACTCTCCTCCTCTCCTCTCCTCTCCTCTCCTCTCCTCTCCTCTCCTCTCCTCTCCTCTCCTCCCCTCCCCTCCCCGTCCTCCTCCTTTCCCTCTTTCTCCTCTATCTCCCCTCTCCATCTCTCTCCTCCCTCTCCTTCCCTCTCTCCTCCCTCTCCTCCCCTCTCCTTTCTTTCTCCTCCCTCTTTCATCTCTTTATCTCTCCTCCCTCCTCTCTCTCTCCTCTCACTCTCTGCTCTCTCTTCTCTCCACTCTCTCTCCTCTCTTTCCTCTCTCTCTCTCTCTCTCTCTCTCTCTCTCCCTCCTCCTCCTTTTCCTCCTCCTCCTCCTCCTCCTCCTCCTCCTGCTCCTCCTATTGTTTGTCTACGATGTCCCATCAGGTGCCAGAAGAAACATCTCTCATGATTTTTTGGGCTAGGCAAGGATTTTATGAATATAGCAGGATATCATTAAAAATTACTTCATTAGCCAGGCAGTGGTGGCGCACACCTTTAATCCCAGCACTCGGGAGGCAGAGGCAGGCGGATTTCTGAGTTCGAGGCCAGCTTGGTCTACAGAGTGAGTTCCAGGACAGCCAGGACTACACAGAGAAACCCTGTCTCGAAAAACAAACAAACAAACAAACAAATTACTTCATTGACTAATGTTTTCTATTATAGTTCTCTTCTCTATCTACCCTGTGGTTGCTGGCCATATAGGAAGTGTTATGCATTGTCTTCCTTTTCTGGAGTGGTACTCCAATTAGAACAGGTATTGTTTTTCCACTCCCACAAGTTGTGCGCCTGCACATATCCTTCAGGAAGGATAGATTTTAGGTAGAAGGTTTTGTTGTTGAGACGGTATCCCCGTCCCATCACTGGAATGTATCTGGTTACAGTTTAGGATCCATATCTGACATTACTAGGACTCCTCATAGAGCCACTATTATAGAGTCCTGCAAGTTTCTACTCCACTCAGTTTTCATATCACCCCCTAAATGCCTCTAATTCCAGTCATCTTATCCTGTACCTTTCTTTTTTCTACACCTCAGCCTGATCACCCCTCTTTTCATCTCCACCTGCCCCAATCCACCCATAATATCTATTCTATTCCCCTTTCTCAGGTTGATTCATGTGTCCCAACTTAGATCGTTTTGGCTGCTTAGCCTTTCTGGACCTGTATATTGTGATATGACTATAATTTACTTAATAGCTCATATTCATTTATAAGTGAGCACAATCTAGGTTTATCTTTCTGTGACTGTGTTACCTCACTTGTATGATTTTTTTTCTTGTTCCATTTGCCTGCAATTTTTATGATGTCATTTTCTTTAGCAAGTGAGTAATACTACATTGTGTAACTATTCCACATTTTCTTTATCCAGTCTTCAGTTGAGGGGTGTCTAGATTGGTTCCATTTTCTGGCCATTATGAACATAAGCAAGTGTCTCTATGGTAGGACAAAACAACCTTCGGGTACATGCCAAAAAGTGGTGCCTTATTTAGGATTTTAGTGCTGTGAAGGCACATCATGACTGAGACAGCTTTTATAAAGGAAAAAGTTTAATTGGGACTGGCTTACTGTTTCAGAGGTTTAATCTATTATCATCATTCAGGAACGCATGTCACCATGTGGGCAGACTTAGTGCTAGAGGACCCAAGATTTCTATATCTAGATCTGAGGGTATCTAGGAGATCCAAGAGACTATCATTCACACTCGGCAGAACTTGAGCATAGGATCTCAAAACCTACTCCTACCTTTACATACTTCCTCCAACAAGGTTACACCTACTCCAACAAGGCTACACCTCCTATTAGAGTCACTTCCCATGGGCCATGCCTATTCAAAACACCATAAGTGATGTAGCTATGTCTTGAGGTATGTCAATACCCAGTTTCCTAAGGAACTGTAGTACTTATTTCCATAGTATTTGAAGAAGTTCTCACTCCCACAAACATCCAAGGAGTTTTCTCCATCTATTTCCTTGTTAGTATAAGCTGCCATTTGTGATTTTGATCTTAGCTATTGTGACAAATACAAGGTACAATCTAAATGCAGTTTGATTTCCCTTATGGCTAAGGATTTTGAACATTTCTTTGTGTTCCCCAACTCTTTGAGATTCCTCCATTGATAATTCTCTTCTTAGATCTATACCCAATTTTCAGTTGGATTATTAGATTTGCTGATGCCTAGTTTCTTGAGTTCTTTATATATTTTGGATAGCACGTTCATGTCAGATGCAGATTTGTCGAAAATCTTTACTCTTTTTTTTAGGATGCCATGTTGTCCTTTTGATGGTACCCGATATCTTACAGAAACTTCTGAGTCCCATATATTAATTGTTGATCTTAGTGCCTTTGCTGTGTTCTGGTCAAGAATTTGTTTTCTGTGCCACTTTCTCTTCTTTTGGATTCAGTGTATCTGGTTTTGTGATGACATCTTTCAACACTTTGGTCTTGAGTTTATTTCTGCTTGATAAATATGAATCTATATGCATTCTTCTACTTGCAGATATGCCATTTGTAATTATTAATCCACAATTATATCATTACAAATACTTAAATACATTTGGAAAAAATAACAAAGGTTTTTTTCTCTGTTATAAGTCAAGACACTAAAATTGTAACTTATGTTATTCTTAGATTAGATATTTAAAATTATTTACATATTTGCCGTTAGCTTCAATAATGTATACTATATAAATATGTATTGAAGTTTGAAATAATATAACCTTTTGTAAATAAGTTCATTCATTAAAATATCTTTAAAGAACAAAATATTGACTCTGTCATTTTAGTTTGAAATTAAGAACATTCTTCTAAATTCTGGATTTTATACCTTTATTACAAATTTTCTAAACTTTATTTCCCTTCCAGTTAGTACAGCTACTATCTACACAATTTTAATAAAATATTTCTTTTTTAATTGCACTTGTAGTTTAATACCAAGTGGCATTTGTGAGTCAAACACTGTGCCTGTCTGTCTATCTGTCTGTCTGTCTGTGTGTACATATTTACATATGTAAAATTACTACTCCTATTCTCCAGTTATTTTGGAAAAGGTACAAATGCAGCCAGGATAGGCATCACAATTCTTTATTTGTGGCAAAGAAGAGGGAAAGGATTGCATCATGTGGTTTTCATTTTAGCCTTTTCCCACTCCTGTGCTTTCTAGGTGGGGAAACAAGCCCCTGGCAGAATAGCAATTTCCCAAGTAGTAGGAGGTAAACTGTGTGTCTAAAGGGCTCCTAATGGAAAAGAAAAATAGGAGGTATGCCTTGTGCACACAAAATCCACAGAAATATCACATAATCACCACTAATTCTGAGACGTTAAGCAAGCAATATGAATTTATGACAAAATTCTTTCAAATGAAAGCGGTTTGTGTAGAATTAACCACAGTCTCATGAACCACTCACTTATATAAATTTCTATGTCTCACAATAAAGCAATATTTTTGTAGAGGATAGAAAATATTTTGAAGCGCATGGTTCATTCCTCTCACTGTGCCCACCAATGAATCCATATGGTATATTCAGTGAGTTAGGTAAGTAGGCTTACAAACAGAGAGCCAGTTAGAATTCAAAAGTTTGGAATCTATGGATACTACACAGCTACAAAACGTAATGAACTCATAAGTTTTCTTGGAATATAGACTAACTATTAAATATGAAATTTCATTTGATTTTATTTGTTTCTTGTTTTGCCATACCATTCCCCCCCAAGGATATCAACTACAAAGACAAACTCTTTGAAATAAAATATTAGTAGAACAGCAGTACTATTTTGATCTTCAATAATTATTGTAGGATATGACAACATTGTTATTGTAACCCATTGTTTCATTCCATTCTGGCATACTTTCTATTCTTATTTATGACTATGGCAACTGTCTTAGTCGAGGTTTCTTTTCCTTCACAACATCATGACCAAGAAGCAAGTTGGGGAGGAAAGGGTTTATTTGGCTTACATTTCCATACTGCTGTTGATCACCAAAGGAATCAGGACTGGAACTCAAACAGGTCAGGAAGCAGGAGCTGATGCAGAGACCATGGAGGGATGTTCTTTACTGGCTTGCTCAGTCCACTCTCTTATAGAACCCAAGACTACCAGCAGTCTTAAATACAAAATCTGAGGCCCAAAGTCCTGGAGTGCAAATCTTCGTCTGCATCAGTAATTTCTAGAATTTCTAGATCAGTACCCTAAATTAGAACAAAGATTTTAGTGTCCAGATTCAAAGAAAGTGAATTTGCCCTGCTTCCACTACTATGCTTCATTTGGACCTGCCAACACGGGTGTGGGTGAGATTCTTGTCCCATCCACCTCATCCAAATTCTCTAACTCACACCAAGAACTAATATAGAACTTCTTGCTGAGCAGCCACAGCTCAGTTGAATGGATACACCAAATATAAACTATCATATCCCAGAAGTCAATGAGCCCAGCCCTGAATTTTATTAGGAATATAACTAGGCTTGGGACATATATAATCAAGAGGGCAAATGGTGTACAGTTTTATGATAATTTAGATTTGAGGCAGGGGCAAGCTTGATGTGCATGACTTGAGGGTCTGCTTCTGCCAAATGAGGAAATAGCCAATTTGCTATTTATATTTACAGAGATAAACAACAAGAAGGAAAGAAATTGGATGGACCTTGAGAGCCTTGCAAATCCTCAGTTCAGAAAGGAGCACAGGAACAGAAGACAAAAGTTTGTAAGATGTTTGGTTACAATCTGATATGCTATTGGTTCTTAAATATGTGAATCATGGAACATTAAACAATCAGGAGTAGCAGTGCTCTAAATGAACGCACATTGTCCTTTAGTATCTTAGGGTTAAAATAACTCTCAATAGTAAATATAACTTACCTGATATACTAATTTTGATGTGTGCTGAATACACGAAAGCTTCCATTTTCTATCATACTTTCTTTTTTCCACCCCCAGGACTTGGAAAATCATTGTCATCTAAGAATACAAAGCAATTATCTGATTAACAACCCACGCAGCTTCATTAAATTCAGGTCAGTCCTTCAGCAGTCTGCTCAATGGAAGCCTTTAATTTACATGATTACCAGAAGAAACTGTTACACTTAATTTGAGTTTTGCCTTTTCCACAAGAGAGAAAATGAACAATGTATATGTCAAGGCCAGGAGGAGCCAACTCTTCTGTCTAGAGCTACTTGTCTCAGACTCTCAAAGGTAACTTTCTGGTGGCAAGGGAGCTCACAATGAGATCTGGGATGATAGGGGAAATGCTTTATGTGTGTTTGCTTGGCTTTGATTGCATTGAGCTTTGCTATGCTAGACATACCTCTCTACTGGTATTGACAGACTTTGAAGGACCATGGATTAAATAAACTAGCACTTCAAGGCGTGCTCCCTGTCTGATTCTCTTGCTAAAAGTGTCTTCTGTATTTCCTATGTTTTTTTTTTTGATACTTGGAATTTCTGTGTATGAAAAATATACTGATTACTTCTAACTGTATACCAACACTCACCTTATTCAGCCTAATCTTTATCTTTAATACAAAATTCTCATATAAGTACAGTCCCTTTCAGAGCTAAGGAGGATCCTCCCTTCTGAGTTACCCACACCTGACAAGCCTGTGTCAGGTTCCTTGTTTTTGACTCTTTGCTGCCCTCACCTGACTGAGCATACCCTTTGAAAAATCTTAGCAAGGAAAGTATGGTTCCTCAAAGGGGATAATGAGCTAACAACTTTATGGGTAACTTTTTAAGGCAGTAAAAGATGGAGGAATACGCATATATCTAAAAATAATCAGAACATCTAAATAAAGCCTGTGGTCCGAAATTTCTGGAAGAAGCTCTCTCTTCCTGAGAGAGCTGTGTCCTTGCAGTTAAGGCCCTGCCTGAGCATTCCTCTGCACTGCAAATAAACATAGTGCTCACAGTGTCTGTTACTTTCCAGAGTGTTTTATATTGGAGAGGATACTGTACTCTTTTCTTTACAGTGTTTTAAGTATAAATTATAATTTAAAATAGTTTGTATTACAAAACAGTACTAAGAAGTATGCTACACAAACACAATCCAACTCTCACTTTGCCTGATCTTCCTTAAACTGTAGCCATTGAAATATTTAAATGCTTTTATATAAATTATATATAAGGTTATATATATTATATCATATAATATACACATATATCATATAATATATACAATATATACGTACATCATAATATATATTCAGATATTAGGCAGAAATCATTCAAATTTACAACTCTATGTATGGTACATCATGAAAGCTAAATTTTGACAATATTATTTTAACACTATTGAATATAGGGGACAGACAGTTTAGGGTAATGCTAAAATATGGACATTTAAACTCTTAAATTGAAAACTCTCTCCAGTTACAGGAGCTACTCACACTGCTCAGCACATACAAAGCTGTTTTACTATTAACACACTGAAGAAAGTGGAAGAGTTAATGGAGGGGGAGGAGAAGAAAGAGAGAAGGAAGAAAGAAAGAAAGAAAGAAAGAAAGAAAGAAAGAAAGAAAGAAAGAAAGAAAGAAAAAGAAAGAAAAAGAAAGGAAGGAAGGAAGGAAGGAAGGAAGGAAGGAAGGAAGGAAGGAAGGAAGGAAGGAGGATAGAAAGTAGATGAACAAGTAGAGGAAGGGAAAAGGCAAATGGAAGGAATGAAGGAAGGAAGGGAGGAAGGGAGGAAGGGAGGGAGGAAGGGAGGAAGGGCAAAATATAAAGGCAGTAACCTGAACCTAATAAATGTACAGAAGAGTTCTCATGAGCACTCTAGCCAAGATGCCCACACTTCCACCTCTAATTCCCAGCAATGTTTACATTTACAATATAGTTCCATCACTCAATAAATAAGTTTCATAAATATGTATGAAGTTAGCATGTAACATATTATCTAAGGCCAAAACTGTATGTATTACATACCTGTCTCTTTTTTAACCAGGAAAAAAATAGGCCATTGCTTAATTTTCATTGTGATGATAATGTGATATGTAAAGAAGAAAGTGCAAGCACCTCCTTTAAAATTGCCTAGATATAGGGAGACATATTGTAGTTTCCAGGGCTGTTAGATTTGCAAGGTGATTCTAGGGTATGAAGCACCCCTCCTATTTCTGTACACACCATTACTTTCTACCACATGGCTCAGGAAAATGAGTTGAGTTTCTGATGGTAGTCAGACCCCACACAGGTTGTTATGTAACTCAATAGTAAAATTCTCGGTCTCTATGAAATTAGAGAACACACGATGGCACATCTTACTGCCCAGGGTTATGCTGAGGTGCTAATGTGTTATTAGCTAGGCATGATGCTTGCCAATGACTACAATACTCTAATTCTCAGCACAAGCACCTGCAGCTGATTGCTTGAAGTAATAATTTCTTTCTCTCCAGCTACTTACAGATTCTTGACCACACGTTCCATCTTATACACTGAAAATTATACCTGCCCTCATCTTTCCCCTCAAGCAGATAGTTCCTATGAAGATGCAAGTATTGCCAATTTAATCCAAATCACACTAAATGTGCATTTGATCTGTCATCCCTGGTTTGCATAGGGAGAAAGGTATGATAAGATGGTAGCAAAACCAGAAAAGGTCATTATCTTTCCATAGAATCTTCCAGGCTTCAGTAGCTTCTCAATTTGTTCTTCCTTATACAGAGGGGACATCTTTAAATGAAACAATAGTGCAGATTGTCATGACATATTCACTAGGAGATAATAGCATGGTCATTCCTTCCTCCCTTTGTTCATTCCAGCACAAAAAGAAGGAGAAAGCCACAAATGGCCTGAGATATGGTTGCAATTATGATTCCTCTGCCCACATCTGCAAAGACTGCGAACTCTTTTAGGGCTCAATCGCTGCCTCTGGCATGATGATATGCATTGCCAGGTGCTCTTTTAATACAGAAGGAATGGTTTCCTGCCAAGCATCTGCCTGTGTAGCTTAGGCAGCCTGAACTGCACTGCATTGGAGGAGAATGGTTACATTAACTTCCCATCTACATAGAAGCTTTGAGAGGCAATGTTCTTAGCTTATTATTAAAAGGTTTTGAGAAACCTTTCAAATAGTCTAGTCTCAAAGAACATTTGGTTATTTGTTTGAATTATAGAAAAATGTTACACATGGATAAAGTGATTTCATTAGGCACCCTATTAATGTTAGTGTTACACACCCTATTAGTAATACTCATGCTGGCTCTTATCCAATTTGCTTAGCATATGTCCTGGTACCTTATACTGCAACAAGGATTTTTAAAGTAAGAGAAAACTTGCCTCATTGACATCAAAAATCTTTACATATATATTATTTAGTGTATCTTAAACTAATTTATTCCATTCAAGGTCACAGGTGTCTATCTTTGTGAAAACTCTTTCAGCACATTTAATGTTCATATTTATGCCCACATGTTTTGTTTTCTATAAATTAAAGGAGTACTTGTTAATTCTGGGAGTATGGTTGAGTCATAAGTGTTTGTGCTGAAAACCCAGAATGCCCAGTATGAATTATCGACACTGGAAAATACAATTATTATAAAATAATAAACATAATACATACAATTTTACAATCAACATTGAAATGTGAAATATATTTGTAAGAATTTTAAAACTTATTCCTTAATGACAACAAAATAAGAAATATTTCCAATTTCATGAATTTATTGTTTTTGATAGCTGAGTAGTACTCCATTGTGTAAAAGTACCACATTTTCAGTATCCATTCCTCTGTTGAGGAATTCATCTGGGTTCTTTCCAGCTTCTGGCTATTATAAATAAGGCTGCTATGAACACAGTTAAGATTGTGTCTTTATTACATTTGGAGCATCTTATGGGTATATGTCCAGGAGTGCTATTGCTGGATCTTACAGTCCAATTTTCTGAGGAACCACCAAAATGATATCCAGAGTGGTTATATCAATTTTCAATCTCACCAGCAATGGAGGAATGTTCCTCTTTCTCCACATCCTCACCAGCATCTTCTGTCACCTGAGTTTTTTATCTTAGCCATTCTCAATGATGTGAGGTGTAATCTCAGGGTTGTTTTGATTTGCATTTCCCTGATGATTAAGGACTTTGAACATTTTTTTAGGTGCTTTTCAGCCATTTGGTATTCCTAGCTCTGTGTACAATTCTTAAAATATGGTTATTTGGTTTTCTGAAGTAGAACTTCTTGAGAGATATATATATCGGAAATTAGCCTCCTATCAGATTTAGGACTGGTAAAGATCTTTTCCCAATCTGTTCGTTGCTGTTTTGTCTTATTGACAGTGTCCTTTGACTTACAAAAGATTTGCAATTTTATGAGGTTCCATTTGTAGATTCGTGAATTCATGAAATTCTTAGACAAATGGATGGATCTGGAGGATATCATCCTAAGTGAGGTAACTCAGTCACAAAAGAACACACATGATATGCACTCACTGATAAGTGGATACTAGCCCAGAAGCTCAGAATACCCAAGATACAATTGGTAAAACACATGAAACTCAAGAAGAAGGGGAAACAAAATACACATGGAAGGAATTACAGAGACCAATTTCAGAGCAGAGACTAATGGAATGACCAACTAGAGACTGTCCTACCTGGGAACATTCCATAAACAACCACCAAACCCAGATACTATGGAAGATGCCATCAAGAGCTTGCTGACAGAAGCCTGATATAGATGTCTTCTGAGAGGCTGTGCCAGTGCCTGACTATTACAGAAGTGGATGCTCACAATCATCCATTAGACAGTGCACAGGGTCCCCAATGAAGGAGCTAGAGAAAGTACCCTAGGAGGAACAACAATATGAACTAACCAGTAACCCCAGAGCTCCCTGGGATTAAACCACCAATCAAAGAAAACACATGGAGGGACTCGTGGCTCTAGCTGCAAATGTAGCAGAGGATGGCCTAGTTGGTCATCAATGGGAGAATAGGCTCTTGGTCCTGTGAAGGTTCTATGCCCCAGTATAGGGAAATGCCTGGGCCAGGAAGCACAGGAGTAGGTAGGTTGGGGAGCAGGGGAGGGGAAGGGGATAGGAGTTTTTCAGAAGACAAACTAGAAAAGGGGATAACATTTGAAATGTAAATAAGGAAAATATCTCACAAAAAAAGAAGTATTTCCAAAATGATAAACTATTATAGGAAAGATAACTATTGGTACTAATTTTACTCAGAAAAAAATGTCATAAAAATCTCCAAAATTCAAATTTGAAACCCAGTAACTGAGGATTATTTCCATGGTGTTTTTTTTTTTTTCTTTCTGATACTTGCTACCTCACATGGGAATTTAGGAATAACTAGGTGGAACTAGCCCTGACTTCATTCAATACCAACTAACAGTATGCAATCACATTATCTTTATTGGAGTTAAAACCGTGTGGATGTTCTGTGTCAAAAGTTGATCTATTGTTTGCTTTTGACGCCTTCAGACACCACAAAGTGATTTCTGGACTAGACTTTTGTCCTAGAACATTTACTTGTAATATAGAATGAAAATTCTCATGTCTGGTAAAAGAAATAAATTCAAACTTTGTTCTTCTAACAATTCTGTTAAAGGAGATAAAAGGAAGAACCTATGTAATTCTTGCTATCAGTCCTCTCTACACTGACAGAGGCAATGTAGAGGAAAACAATACCTAGCATACTTGTAATGACTGCTATTTTTAGATAGAAAATTTCAGACTACAGAACAAGAAAATCCTACCATGGGAGAGGATTTAAGGAAAAAAATGTTTCACATGTTTAGTAAATAGAAACAACCATTCTGTCTATCATTGTAGAAAATCACTTGCCCCAAATATCACAGTTAAATCAGAAAACAATTCACTATTCTTCCAAAGATTCTGTATTGACTTTACCAAGGTGTTGCTACTGCCTAACTCTGAGGTGCTGGGTCAGCTGGCAGGTTGGCTAAATGCTGGCTCAGCAGATGGAGGCCAGCAATATTTTCTTTCTTTTAAAACAGTACTTGCACAATGTTCTAGGTCCAAACATGGTAAGTTTAAAATAATTATCGTGGAAGGTGAACTTCTTGAAAAAGGGGTGATGCATCTAAATATGATATTATCTAACATATGCTGAAAAACTGTCTGGTTACTGAATGTATGTGAGGATAGTAGCAAAACATGATTAGGTAAGGTCATGGGATATGGACATATGAAGCTTTTGGTTCACCATCATGATGCCAGGTTGCATTTATTCTAAGCATGCATGGTGTGCATGTAGGGACTCCAGGAAGCAGTACATCTGATAGCAGAACCAAGCCTATGGACAATGGACATGAGTCCTACAGGACTGCTGACATCATGACTACAGACAGAAATAAACTTCTATATTCCAATTGACTAACCGCTGTATTTAATTATGGTATCTTCCTATAATGTTGGAAGAAGTGACCTCAATTGTAAATAGTGAATCATGCAAGTAACTATATTGCTCTCAACTGGCAAACCCCTGTAGTGCTATGATGTACATTTGTCTCACTCCAAAAAGATGCACAGCACTAAAGGTTCTTACAAAAGTTATGCCTTCTGGTTGTTATATTTCAGTAGTATATACCCCATCTTCTAAATTGCTAGTCTATTGACAAAGGTCTTTACCACTTTATTTAGCCTTGTAAAATTCCAAGAGGATGAGAAATCAGTGAGGTTTCCTTATAAATGACTATCATTTGTTCAGCACTGGCATAGCTGGTATAGATATAGGCAGAATTCTTGAAAACTCCTAACACAGGACAGGTAAGAATTTTTCACTTTCCAATTGAGTTCCCTGAAAAGAATGGGCTGATATCATCCTGAATATCAGATGTACTCAGTTTCTTAAAGCACCTCTGTTTGTTTTACTGTACTGTTTTAAACTTTCTGCAGTTGATATGTTCTCTCACCCATAACCCAATTTAAAAAAAAATACTGTTACTACTTATTCTATGATTTTCATATATTTATATAGTATATATGTTAACATATACATATACGATTACCTCTCTTGAACTTATCCAGTGTCTTCTAACTCATGTCTTTATATATATATATAAACAAATTGGATTAAAGCACTTGTTTTTCAGACCATGGGATTTAGAATGTGGCTTCTGTGTAGCTATATCTTAGATAATTAGTACATTCTTTTTTATTTTAAATTAATTTTCCCTTTTGTTTTAGTGCCTATTTTATTTAGTTACATTTCAAATGTTATCCACTTTCCTGTTTTCCCCTCTGCAAATACCCTATCCTCTCCCCTTCCCCTGCTTCTATGAGAGTGCTCCCCTACCATCCACCATGCCCCCTCCTGGCCCTGGCATTCCTCTATACTAGGGCATCTAGTCTTCACTGGATCAAAGGCCTCTCCTTGCACTGATGTTCAACAAGACCATTCTCTGCTGCATATGAGGCTGGAGTCATGGGTTGCTCCATGTGTATTTTTTTTTTAATTATTTTTGCTATGTATTTCACATTTTTTATTTACTTATTTATTTATTTTATTGTCTATTTTCTTTTTGTACATTTCAAATATTTTCACCTTTCCAGGGCTCCCATTCGGATAGCCCCTATGCCATTCTCCCTCCCCTGCCTCTATGAGGGCATTTCCCCTCCCAACCACCCACTCCCATTTTCCTGCTCTGGCATTACCCTACACCCAGGTTTCGAACTCCCTCAGGCCCAAGGACTGTTCCTCCCACTGATGTCCAGCAAAGCCATGTGTGCTCTTTGGTTGGTGGTTTAGTCCCTGGGAGCTTTGAGGGGTGTTGTTGGTTGAAAATCTTGTTCTTCCTATGGTGTTACAAACCCCTTCATGTCCTTAAATCCTTTCTATAACTCATTCACTGGGGGCACCTTGCTCAGTCTAATGGCAGCTCTGAGCATCTGCTTCTGTATTTGTCAGGCTCTAGCAGAGCCTCTCATGAGACAGATATATTAGGCTTTTTTCAGAAAGCACTTATTGGCATCCACAATAGCATCCCGGTTTGGGGATTGTATATGGGATGGATCCCCAGGAGGGGCAGTCTCTGAATGGCCTTTCCTTCAGTCTCTGCTCCATTCTTTGTCTCCATATTTCCTCCTGTGAGAATTTTGTTCCCCCTTCTAAGAAGGACTGAAGCATCCACACTTTGGTCTTCCTTCTTCATGTGCTTCATGTGCTCTGTGAACAGTATCTTGGTTGTTCTGAGCTTTGGGGCTAATACCCACTTATCAGTGAGTCCATGCCAAATGTGTTCTTTTGTGACTGGGTTACCTCACTCAGAAAGATATTTTCAAGTTCCATCCATTTGCCTGTGAATTTCATGAAGTCATTGTTTTTAAAAGCTGAGTAGTACTCCATTGTGTAAATGTACCACAATTCCTGTATCCATTCCTCTGTTGAGGGACATATGGGTCCTTTCCAACTTCTGGCTATTATATCTAAGGCTGCTATGAATGCAATAGAGCATGTGTCCTTGTTATATGTTGGACCAAATTTTGGGTATATGCCCAGGAGTGGTATAGCTGGGTCTTCAGGCAGTACTATGTTCAATTATCTGAGGAACCATCAAACTGATATCCAGAGTGGTTGTACCAGCTTGCAATCCTACCAGCAAGGGAGGGGTGTTCCTCTTTCTCCACATACTTGGCATGCTGACCTCCAGTTTAAACAGCAGCATTTGTTGAAAACCCTGTCTTTCATCCATTGTATGATTTTAGCTCCTTTGTCAAAGATCTAGTGAGTATGGAAGTGTTGGTTCATTTCTGGGTTTTAAATTGGCTCAGCCATTAAAGGCTGGCTCACAAACAAGAGTAAGCACATTCTTACAAAAAATGGAAAAAACAGCTAAAATATATATTTGATATTTGTGTATTGTTCTACGCTCTCCCCTGGTATAAAATCACTTTACAGTCAGTATTTAGTTGTAGTAGAATTACTTGCTAGTTTTTGTGCTGCTCCTTTGTAAGGAGGTTTTCAAGAAATGATAAACATTAAAGTTGAAATATTTTCCATTTTAAAAATGTTTAATCTTATTTTGGCTTCCTGTATTAAAAAAAAAAAATACCTCGATGGTGTAGAAAAAAAGATAGTCATCATTGTGGAAAAGAATTCTACCCTTATTTTTCTTTCTAGATAAACACATTAGATAATCTAATGAAGACTGTATCATTGAAATTCTACAAGCATTTGTGTTTATTTTACTTAGTTTTTCTGGCATGATTCTATTAGAATAATTATCTTTTAGGTTAATATACAACATACAAGTGTACATTATTTTCATAGTTTAATATGAAAACTGTATGTAAATCTGCTACTACTTATATTAACTAGAAATATCTAATTCACAGAGCAGGAAGGCACCCCACTGTACTATAGTTTCCTTCCTTCCCAGTATCTAGGGAAGGCAAAAGCTTGTATAACAAGATTCAGGGAACATACTCAAAAACCTAAGCACACTGTTAAACCTTCTCAACGCCCAGTTTTGATTATTTTTCTCATTCGACATCAGAAATTAAAACTGCCTCAGTCTTTATTTCAGTAAGTCTTGGCTTAACTCCATTTGTTATAAGTTGGAGTAAAGTATTCCTTACCTGCTTAATTTCCTCCACACAAGTTACCTTTGTAATTGTAGAAATCCAAGCTAGAAATAGAATGATGAAAGGCAGTATTAGAAACTGCTGGAACATCTCCAGAAAACAAACTGAATAGCCTGACAGCTTCTACACTGGGTAAAGACATAGCTGTTCTAAAGATAAGATAAATTGGATAGATATGTGAGACAGACACAGACAGACAGACAGACAGACAGACGGACGGATGGACAGACAGACAGACAGACAGGACAGATAGATTATAAGGTTGATAGTTAAGATGGGTAGATACACATGAAATAATAGTTCAAAGAAAATTATGCTATGATCGAGCAATTCATATTCAAATATATGTGTCTCATAAAGACTTCAAAATTCTATGAAGGATTGTATGAAATGATGCCTTCAATTATCTGTAGCTGAAGACACATCAAAGGATGCACGTATATTATCTGTAAGGAATTTTAAATCCATTTTTAAGATTGTAGAAATGTCAGAGACAGCAGAATGCAAGCTTATTAGGATAAACAACTTGAACACTAAAATCAATTCATTTGAAAAGGTTAATATCAAGTTTACTAAGAGGGGGGAGAAGAGTGAGGGCACAATTAATGCTCTGCATGCATCAGGTAATAAATATAAGAAATTGATACAAAAATGATCCCGACAAATTTGAAAGGAAAAATTTTGGCATAGTATCTCTATAAAAGATATTTTATAAGAGATTTAAAAATTATTGTGAAATAAAATTCAAATTTTTAAAAGTACACAAACTATGAATGTGCAGTTTTATAAGTGAGTATGGATAAAAAATATCTACTTAACACCACTTAGGAATGCCCTTATACATTTTAAGATTTGATAATATTTACTGTAACATATTTCAAGTATGTGGACAATTCTTAATTTCATATTAATTTAATATCAATGTTGCATTCTTTATATATTGAAGAGAAAATAGGATGATAGATTGACATAAATATCAAAGTCATAAAGTGAATATTTTTGCATCAGTTAATTTTATCTCTACCGGTTCCTTCAAATAGTCGAATAAAAGTTTTTGATATCAGTTAAAACTGTCTGGTTAAAAGATCAGTTTTTTATCTCAAGTCTTTCCTCTGACCTTATTAATACCTTTACATAAGCCAAAGATTTCACATAATTAAAGTAGAATTAGCTCCAAACTCCTGTGATAACAATAGCTATGGCATTTACACACCTATTTCTTATTAATCAAATGGAAAGTAACACACCTCTCAAGAGATTACACATTAAAGACCATGCACATAGTGTTGAGAACTCCCTAACAAACCAAAGCATGGTGACTCCTTTCTTAGGGGAATAGAAAGGTGGAAATTTCCCTTGGTAACCTTACACAGCACTTTGTGCAAGGATTTCCCATGGCCTCTTGGGATTTGTGGAAAACACTCCTCACTGGGGAAGCCCAGAAACAAACAGACAGCTTAACAAAGATGGAAACGATTGGCCCTGCTTTTCTGCAACCCTTCTAGAGGAAAAATGATTCTTGTTTCCTCTGCTTTTTGTTCCTATAATGGGATTTAATGTCCCTGGATCATTGCTAATAGTACATAATAATTCCTGAGTCCAGCCATCACACTGAATGGTCCCAGATTTTAGTTTGATGCATTTGCTAAAGTCAGCTTGAGAGTTCCTACAAATATTAATGTGACCAGAGGGACCTGTGAAAACATAAGGAATTATGGTTTAGATATTATATAATGTATCACCCTGCACGCTGCGCATAGATTAAGGAAACCTACCATAGAAGAGGCCATGTTGCTATACCATATATATTTTATCTCTGCCTGTATGAAGAGTGTCTTTTGCTGGAAATCTCTTGCAGTGTAATGCATAACTTGAGGCTGAAGGAACAGGGAGATACATTTATTCCTATGCTATTCAACTAGAACCGTCGTAAGAAAACTGAGGCCATAACCTTGCATGCAGTAAGAATGATAAATGTTCCATAAAGCTATCATGTTTCTTTCTTCCTCATATGAGCTTCAGTGTGCTATGAAAAGTGTGTGTGTGTGTGTGTGTGTGTGTGTGTGTGTTTCCCATATTATAAAGTCATAGAAGTGTAGTAAGGTATAATATCTCCCTTTTTCATTACTTATTGAATTAGGCTTTTAAATTTGTTCAGTATATCAACATGTTAAAAATCAAGAATTATTTTTTATTATATTTCTTAGAGCCTTACATTCTCTGATCCTTTCAAAATGGATTCATGGACACAGGCATAAAAAACACCCTGCTTTTAAATCTGCACACGTCAGAGCTGAAAACAAAACAATTAGAATTAAATTATTCCCCCAGTGCCTTAGGACTCCAACAATGATTAAAAATAGCTGTTTGTGAGGCAAGTGGATGTGGGGAAATCTGTTTACTGTGCTCAGAAAACCTCAGAGGAATTCCCTCATGCTGTGTGCCTGAAGAAATATGTTCAAAGGATTCATTTTCCACTCTTTATTTTAGATTAGCAAACAGAAGCTATTAGAAAAAAGAATGAGAAAAATATAAGTACTCAGGTGTATTTCGGCTTAGCACCTAGTCCAAAGCACATACATGTATTTTCCATCCATCCTAGATGGCTTTATGGTTTATTTGTCTGCAGTTCATGAAAACACTATGACTGTTAATGACTTTGTTCACAAACTTACATGAATTAGACAGAAATTCTTATACATTTGTGCAAAATCATACATAAAATATAACTTATACAGTCGATCTGAAGATTCTTGAATTATATTTGATATGACAAAATGTATGAAATTATTATTTTAAATAAAAATGCATTATAAAGATAAATATATACTATTTTATAGACAGTATATGTAATACATAAGATTTATACTGTTTCTTCAAACTAATTGACAATCCAAATATGAGAAAAAAAATCACTTCAAAATATTTGTTTTTTGTTTTTTTCAGAACTGGCACCATGCAGTTTTGGACATATTTTAGTTTTAGTTTTACAGACTGAATTCTCCTCATTAAATTAGTGGCATTTCATCCCCACAAGCTGTAACCATGATTCTCAGAATAAAACCATGGGAGATGACCAAGAGGACATAGGAAATTAGGTTGTGATCTACTTTGAATTTGTCCTTATAAAAAGTGAATTTTTGATACAGAGATCAACACATATGGGAGAGAAATCTTGATAAAACACTGGAGAAATATTATTTGCAAACTCCAAAATGTCTGGCATGGAATTATTAAAATATTCAAGCTTCTTCTCTCTTCCTAGCCAGAAGTCACAGAGTCTGTCTACTCTTTCCATTTCATTCTATTGTTTTTATACACTGTTTAATTTATTGCAGGATATAGAAGGATATTTATGAATATTAGTATTCTGGAGGCAATGGCAGCAAATTTGTCATGCATAGCATACCAGGCATGGCAAAGTTAGATACTGTTGAAAAATATTAAAAGATACTACTTTGATTTAAACCATTTTATGTTATGTTTAGATGCACCTATATACTTAAAAGTATATTACCCAAATTGGTGTACTAAATGAATAAAGAATTATTATTGAAACTTACATTTCATAGATTCTGTTCTTACAACAGAGTAGAAAAAGAAAAAAAAAGGATACTTGTGTATTACCAAAATGAATACATGTGTGTTTATTTTTCTCTCATATATTGTATCCCAACCACACTCTTTGCTCCCTCAACTTCCTCCAGTCCCACTCCTCTCCTCCCTCACTCC
The DNA here is from genome assembly GCF_900095145.1 of Mus pahari. NCBI lineage: Eukaryota > Metazoa > Chordata > Mammalia > Rodentia > Muridae > Mus > Mus pahari. The sequence continues at coordinate 40,492,547 of NC_034593.1, forward strand.
AAGATCCACTCCTCCATTTTCTCTTCAAAAAAAGAGTAGGCCTCCCAGAGATATCAATTCAATGCTGCATAAAAAATTACATTAAGACTAGGCACATGCACTCATATCAAGGCTGGATAAGACAACCCAGTAGGAGAAAGAGGGTCCCAAAAGCAAACATAAGAGTCAGACATAGTCATTTCTCCACAACACACATGCTTCCACTGTTGGAATTCCCATAAGAATACCAAGCTAACAATAATATTTGCAGAGGACCTAGCTCAGACCCAAACAGGCTACCTGCTTCAGTCTTTGTAAGCACCTATAAATCCTGCTTAGTTGGCGCTTTGGGTCAAGTTCTAGTGGTATCCTGATGCCTCTGACTTCTATAACTATCCCTCTCTGTCTATCATGGACATGATCCATGAAATAAGGTACCATGCTACACTACACAGACCTGAAGAAGCTAACTAAGTAGGAAGAGTCAAGGATGGGAGCTTGAGTCACACTTAGAAGGGGGGGGGGTAAAATAGTCACAAGAGCAGAGAACTGGGAGCAGGGATGGGAATGAATGCTTTAATGTAAATATATACAGTCTCCTAGTGATATAGGCACAGGAGAGGGAGCAGAGACTAAGGGAATGACCAACTAATAACAGGACAACTTGAGACCCATCCCATGGGCAACCACCAGTCCCTAACTCTATTCATGATGCATTGCTATGCTGGTGATCAAGAGCATATTGTCCTCTGAGAGGTTCCACCCAGCAGCTGACTCTGACAGATTCAGACAGTGGATGGAGCTTGTGGATGGAAGAGTAGGAGGAAGGATTGAGGGCCCTGAAAGGAAAAGGAACTCCACAGGAAGGCCAGGAGAGTCAACTAACCTGGATTATTAGAGCTCTCCAAGTGAAACTACCAACCAAAGAGCATACATGGGCTGGTCCTAGGCCTCCCCACTCATAGGCAGCAGATGTGCAGCTTGACCGTCATGGGGGTCCTGAACAACTGGAATGGGGCCTACCTCAAAAGCTGTCACCTATACGTGGGACATGTTCTACTAGCTGAGCTGCCTTGTCTGCACTCCGCGGGAAAGTAAGCGCCTAGCCTCTCAGGGACTTGAGGTGCTAGGGTGAGGGTATACCCAAGGGTCCACCACCCACTCAAAGCAGAGACTTGAAGTGCCAGGATGGGGAGAAGGGGAGGGGTTGGGGGAACAATTGTGGGAGCGGTGACTGGGAGGGGACAGTGAATGTGTAAAAATATTAAATTAAATTAAAAAAAAGAAATATTTTTTCCATTATCTTCATAGGGAATCAATAAAAATCATGTAATAATAGTTTTCTGGACTTTAGTTTTTTCACCTTCTTCCTAGTTTGTTAAAGATTCTCCACTTTGCAACCCCTTGACTCTGCAACTTCATGCAACCTTTCTCTTTTGCACTGAGTTTAAATGTTAAATCATTACTGTTTTCCTTTAAAGATACATGAGGTGCTATATCTTTTCTTGGATTAGAAAGAAAGAAGGGTGGAAGGACTTTTCCTCAGCATTTTCAAGTAACATTACAGTTTCTTCGTGCTGTAAGTTTAGCAGTTGCATAGCAGCACATTTCTAAATGGGAATGGTTAATTAGGAGAGATTTGGCAGTATTCCCACAGGATCTTCTTAGTAACTCCAAGTGCCAGAGGTAGCTGCTGGGCATTCAGTCTGTTCAGTGAGTGCCTCCTACTGGCAAACTTGAGGATTGTTCAGGTTGTATTGTCCTCTCATAGAGAATGACTTTCAAATCCAGATTAATATTGAGTGCAGATTCAAAAGGATTTGTGACTGCATAATAGAGAGCAGATGCTCAGATTAATTAAAAAAAAAAAAACCTGACTTATTTTCATTGGCTTTGTGGAGAAACAAAGAGACAGAAATAGAGTTACATCTATGCAATAGATTCTCTTATAGTTTTAGAAAGTTAGGAATTTGTAAGATTATTTCAATTTGATTTCACAACTAATGTGAGGAATTCTGACCTGACTTTTCCCTCTGATGACTCCAGATTTTGTTTCCATTGTCTCATCCCGTCCTTTTAGATTTTTATGTTTAGATACTCTCAGGCACACGAAATAACGAGGCATCATGCCTCTGGCTTGGTGTCTAGTGTTGCTAGCTTATGTGTGAACTCTGACCTCATGGGAGCTGCGGTTTGTTTGGTCACTGACACAAGCTGAAGGCTTAAAATCAGACCTGGCATTAGAAAGCACTCAAGAAGTATTTATTCCATACAGTGTAAATTTATTCTATTCAGAAATTGTTTTTTGTAAATGTACTAGGTTATATAAATATTGTGAAACAAGCCATGTGGTAGTAGCACATGCCCTTAATCGCAACCCTCAGAAGGCAGATGCAGACAGAACTCTGTGAGTTAAAGAGCAGCCTCGACTACAAAGGATTCCAGAAGTATTGTCTCCAAAAACAAAACAAAACAAAACAAACAAACAAACAAAAACAAAATCAAAAAACAAAAAACCTAATAAATAAATAAATATAAATAAATAAATAACAATGACAGCCTTATGATAATAAGAACAGCATGAAGCAATAGATACATATGCATGTATAAGTACTTGTGTATATAAGTGTGTCAGTCACTACACTACATATTTTAAAATGTGTCAATTTAGAAATGAGTAAAGTCAAAGATATGTAGAATTATATTTCTATTTTAAAAATGCAGGTGCCAAGCTAGCTATTTATACGCTGCTAAAAGTTTTTCAGTAAGTATATTGAAAAACAAAACTAAACCAAAACCAACTTTGATTTATTATGCTTAGTGATTTCTAAACTGCAAACATGCCTAATCAACCATAGTGAAATTCAAAGTACAGGCTTATTCTCAATTGACTCACAAAATTCCAATGTGTATACGAAAAGCTCACGATATTAGCATCCAGTGAAAGTAGTGTGTGATAAAAATGTGCACGTATGCCATTTATGAGAGCTTATTATAAACGGTATATCTGTGATAGAGCAGTTGCCCAAGCATGCTGGGTCCAGAAACTAATGAAGATTTAAAGTTGAATTTTCAAATCATTAAAATTAACAAAATATACATATTCACATTTTATGTTTATTTCCTCAGAATTACATATCTCCATGACTATTTACTGTGGTTACTAAATTAATATTCTTATTTCAGCATTATTTTTATTGGATTGAATTTGTGTACAATTTATTTTATTACCCAGGACATGTTTTTCTGCCTATGTAGTTGAAATTTGGTCTTTGGGAGAATTACTTAATTTAGTGCTAATATTTAGAGAGTTGGGAGAACGATCTACTTTGAAGGATGCAGCAGATTCAAGCACGCCAAATCACCTAGTGCTCATCGAAGCAAAATGAAAGACACAGATGACAATTAATATCACAATACAAAGAACAAACAGTCTCTCTACATCAATAGAGTGCAAAGTTGGAGGACACATGAACCACATCACCAGATGTTCAACCTCTACTGTGAATTCAAAAACTAAGAGAATCTTGTTAATTGGAAGTAGTTGAGGTCATGATACATTTTAAAACTACAATTAGAACTTCACAATATAAAGATAGCCCTGAAGTTAAAGCTGTCAATAAAACCTAAATAAAGAAACCTAAATAATAGTTATAAGTACCTTGCCTATTGGGAGTTGTCATTTTTGTTCTTGCTTTTCTGTGAAAGTCTTCAGAATTCAGTCTTTCAACTACAGATATATTAACCAGTCTTGGTCTTAAAAGTTTAGGATATTTATGTTTGTATTCTGTGGTTCCTAAGATCCAGTCCATTAATGGCAAGGTAGAGGCTGAGCTCAATATTAAATCCATTTTTACTCATGTTGCTGGTTCCATTTCCAAAAATGTTGCGTCAGGTGCATTGATTATAAATTTCTTTTATGGCAAAGTCAACTCAATATTAACTTAGGATGATATAGTTTGGAAAGGCAAGAGAAAAGAAGCAAACAGTATATCTTTTCAGGAAAAGAAACAATGAGGATGTCACACACACACACACACACACACACACACACACACACACCTTTAGTGAATAAATAACAACAATGAAAATAGTGACAATAATAATAAAGTCTTTATCTGTCTATCATTTTGTTTGTCTGTGTATGCACATACAACATTCAGCATATCAAGGAAGCTTATCATGTTTTACTTTTTTACTCATGACAGGAATTTTCTTGCCATTTTTAAGGCCTTTCAGAATTATTTAGTTTTCTTCTTAGAAGATAAATTGAGATGGAGTAAATATGAGATTTCATTTTTTATTAAAGAAAGTAATTGAAACAATTGATTCTTTTGGTTTTATTAAAATCATTCTAAATGTTATGCCATTAAATATCAATATGCTATACTAAAATTCATCGCTCAATTCATCAGGATAATGTAAAGTAAAATATATACAGAATCAAATAGAAGATGATAGCATAGATCATAATACACGACTGTAGGCATGGGACAAACACTTTGTAAAATCAGCCAATTCAGTGACTGACATGTTTGTGGTTTATTTCAAAACTATATGAATTTTAAAATTGTCATTTCTTTTTTTGTGAAATTCAAATATAGTTACATAAGTTTCCTGTCCCTTTTCCTCCATCTACACCCTCCCATTATCTAATTCTTGTTTTCTTTAAAGTTCATGGCCTTGTTTTCATTTGTTTTTTTGCTGTATGTATATGTAGCATATATGTATACTCACAGTGTGCTGGTTTTACTTTTTTACTCATGACAGGAATTTTCTTGCTATTTTTAAGACCTTTCAGAATTATTTAATTTTCTTCTTAGAAGATAAATTGAAATGGAGTAAATATGAGATTTCATTTTTTATTAAGTACTTGTTCAATGAAAGTAATTGAAACAATTGATTCCTTTGGTTTTACTAAAAAATTCTAAATGTTATGCCATTAAATATCAATATGCTATACTAAAATTCATCCCTCAATTCATCAGGCTAATATAAAGTAAAATATATACAGAATCAAATAGAAGATGATAGCATAGCTCATAATACATAACTGTAGGCATGGGACAAACACTTTGTAAAATCAAATGTACCAGACTGAGTAAACAAGAGATTTCTCAGTTAGATTTCACTAAAAATCACTTCTGTGAAAAGACTGTCAAGAGCAAGCCACAGACTGGTGGAAAATATTGAAATAACCATATTCAATGGAAGACAGTTATCCGTAATAAAACTCACCAAAAAGAAAACAACTCAAATGGAAATGACTCAAAGTTCTAAAGAGCATCTCATGGAAACAAATATAAAAGTCTCAAATAGCACATGGAGCATGTCCCCCAGCATATATCATTGAGAAGTAACATTAAAGCAATGAGATACTGTCATACACTTACCAAAATACTGAAAATCTAACGTGCTATCGACATGAAACTATCACAAATTTATAGAAAGCAACAGAGACCACAGGCCTACGTTAAAGAAATTCAGCCAATTCAGTGACTGACATGTTTGTGGTTTATTTCAAAACTATATGAATTTTAAAACTGTTATTTCTTTTTTTGTGAAATCCAAATATAGTTACATAAGTTTCCTGTCCCTTTTCCTCCATCTACACCCTCCCATTATATAATTCTTGTTTTCTTTAAAGTTCGTGGCCTTATTTTCATTTTTTTTTTTTTGCTGTATGTATATGTAGTATGTATGTATACTCACAGTGTGCTGGTTTGAATCTGAACTGCAGCTATAGACTTATATATTTGAGTGCTTAGTCATCTGTATTATGGCACTGCTTAGAAAAATTGGGAGGTGTGACTTTGCTGGGTTGGATATTACACTGTTGGGAAGAAGCATGCCTGTGGGGCTGGGATTACAGGTTCAAGAAGGCCAAGCCAGCAGCAGTGGCTCTTTCATGATGGTTGTGGATTTGGATGTAGAACTCTCAGTTATTTCTCTAGCATCTTGTTTATCTTCAGACCACCAATCTTAAGGCTATGATGACAAGTGCCTAAACCTCTGAAACTTTAAGTGAACCCCAATTAAATGCTTTCATTTATAACGGTTGTCATGGTTTTCTTTGGCATTTCTTCTAGGCTCTGCCTCACAGTTATCTGGCAATAGCCAGGTGTGTCTCACTATGAAAGGTGTAGCTTGCCCTCCTCTCTCTTCTTTTCTCTTACCTTGCTCTCTTCACCCTCTTCCCTCTTTGTTCCTTCTCCCCCAGTTCGCCTCCTACTTTCTATTTTCATGTGCCCTTGGCCAGCCTCTACTCCTCTCTCTCTCTCTCTCTCTCTCTCTCTCTCTCTCTCTCTCTCCCTTTCTCTGTCTCTACTACTCCTTCAATTCCCCTCCCCATGCCCTAAAACTTTTATTTCTGCACTGTATGCATCACACCTCAGGGGGCAGGCATGCCTCAGCATGTACCTAAAGAGGTACCCAAACCCTGACACTGAACTGTGTCTTCTAAACATATTTCTGCTTTATCTTTTTATAAAACACAAGAGTTATAGAATCTTTTCACTGCAGTAGAACTTTGACTAAGATGCACATAAACACACACACACACACACACACACACACACACACACAATTTTCTCATTCTGTACAATATTACTTGTGTGTTTTCAGGACTCTTTCATATTAGGTAACCAAATGGTCAGCTCTTTTTTCTCACACAATCAACAAATAGGCCCCTTGATACTTACTCAGTAGAAATCTGTGAAGACTATTACCAATCATCACCTTGAAGAAATTTGAAATCAACCAAGAGGCAAGTATCTGTGAGAGCATTTCCATAATACATGCACTGAGGAGAAAATACTCTTCTGGATATTGTGAAATCATCCTCCAGGGAGCATAAAGAGTTCTGACGAAAACCAGTGCTCCTTGCCTGTGTCTTTCCTGCTTGTTGGTCATTTTATCTGTTCTTCTCCTGCAGTTGCTGTGTCACTGATATTCATGATGTCATCCTTCTCTACAGGAGATTTCATGGTCATCGGGTTTTAAAAGTAGACTGAGACTGGATCCCGCCAGCAGGCTTCCCGGTTCATGAATAGAGAGATGGCTATTACAGATGAAGTCTGCACCATGGATTGAGCAACCGCTATGTTCTCAGCCTCTCTAGTGCACACATAATCACTGATCTTTAGAGAACTCTGCTGAAGTAAACACCTTAATATAAAGATATAGGTAAAACCTGTACGCAGACATAACAGACAAGACTTCACATCTTGTGAGGGGGCAAAATGTCACTTAGTTGGTGAGCATATTCAGGGAAAGATTATTTAGTTCTAAAACAAAATTACCTTTCAAGGCCAAAATAGACACAAGGCAATTCTTATGCAAAATATAATCATCTAAAAGAATTATACTGTAGTAATCTTAGATGATTTCCTGTATTTGAGAAGAGTCCTTCCCATTTCCTGGGATGGGTCCCAACATACATTGTTGTGTTTGACAAGACCTGAAAAGGTCTTACCACTTTTCAATATTGTTTCTGTAAAGACTATACTCTCAACATGCTAATCTTGGTAGAAAAAGCTACATTGCACTCTGGACATTACTGAAGGGCCTAAATTCAAGTTGATTCAAGTGACAAAGACATTTTAACATTTTAATCCATGTTCCACCAATGTCTTGTGAACTTCATAAAATCACTCAGTCTTAATTGAGCTTAACTCCTCCTTTATATAAATCATAGTCAATATCTCAGACTACTTTTAGGATCAGAGTAAGACGTTTCAATGATCATTTAAAAAAGAAAACAGTCCCTAAGTGGATATCATTAATCGTAGTGGATCCTCAGTATCCTAACTTTGATGTTGATGAAGAGGAACATCTTTTTATCATATATCATACAACTCAGGTTCAGCTGTGCAGAAAACTAAAAAAAGGGAAATCCAGCCATATTTAGAAAATGTTTTGGGTAGAAATTATGATTAAAAGCTCACCCCATAAAACAATTAGCAGAGTTAAGGAAGATTCAAAAAATAGTCTCCATTACCCTGTGCCTGATACATATTGTGAACTTTGCTATGAATCACCCCCAAATTAGAGACCCTTTTTTAAAGAGAGATTATTTTAAGACTTAAGTATAGTTAGGATGGACTCCTTGCTACGCTCAAAATGCCCAAAAGTTTCTGTCCTTTTGCTCTAACTAGCTGAATCATTTTGTTTAACACTACCTCATTTACACCAGTTTCATTGCTAAGAGCTTCATTTTGGTTCTCTTTAGGCATCGGAGATATATAGGATTCAAGCCTCTTGAGTTCTGGGGAAGTACACTTTCTATTACAACTCACAGCTGTAGGAATAAAAGGGAACAGTAAATGCTACTTGAATTTCATGATTTCAAATATTCAGGAAAGATGAATCCACTTGCTGCACCTGCTTGTTGTATCGTCCCACTTCCTGTCTCCCCTGTGAATAGGCCCGCAGACACTACACCTATTTAAAGAGATTGGATCTTGAAAAAAAAAAAAAAGTAAATTGATATTTCTTACCACATAGGTTCTTCAGCAGTGTGCTTTGTGCACGTTGAAAATTAAATCCTTTTTTAAGCCAGTGTAGGGTCTGCCTAATAAAACCCTCAGGAAACCCCGCTGTGTCTTCTGCTCTGCAGCTTTCCACAGAATGGCATTTAAGCTTTTAAAGAGCACAAGAGCAAATATGATTGATTATCAGTCCACTTGCCAGATTCTACATGGAAATTAAAGAAAGTAAAAGCCCTTTTATGAACGTGATACAACCACCTGCAATATTAAGCCAATAAAATGCATGTTCTACTGTTTATGAACTGTCTTGCCCCAGATACATGAAGCAGCTTTCCCATGGAGGAGCCATGCACAGCCACTGATCAATTGCTCCTGACCGTGGCAAAGCAGCAAAAAGCATTCCAAATTGACTAAAAGGTCAGAGCACTCTGAGCGAATTCCTTCAGCGAAGCAAATGTGAAGTTAGCCACACTTGCGATAAGCAGAACAAATGAAAACAAAACCGTCGATTAGAGCGAACATGGCACTGTCGAAGAATTAGCAACTCATTAATACCCAAGTGCCTGGCGCCTTGACACATTATAAAGATGAATTTAATTGAGCTTCCACTTATTTTTTCTGCTTATCTAAATATTACCCAATGCCCTGATGATTTTGAATGAGCTGATGCGCTTCTTTGAAAATAACTTCAAGATCTAAAAATATGTCTTTTTTAATTTGCCTTTATACAATTCATTTTTCAAAGAATTCAGATGGTATTTCTGCATATTCGTTTGTTGCAGAATAGCAAGCCCATTCAAGAAGGACATGATTCCTACCTGCCTTATATTTATTTTATAATAAAAGTATCTACTAGAAAGAATGTCAATCAATATGACTGCTTTCTTTTAGGCAACTGTATGAGAATCTAGTCCAATGTTTTAGGTGGGCCTGCTTCAAAAGCTGTTCTCTTTCTCAGAGAAACTTTTAGCACAATTAAAACGGAGACAGAAGGGATGGATGTATTTGCAGCATGACAAATTTTCGCTATAGTTTGTTAGAAATTTTCAAAAATATTAACACATATTGAAAACATGTTGTAATGACAAGTTACATAAGTTTTCTTCTATTTCTGTCAATAACAGGAAACTGATACATTAAGTAAGAAATCACGCCTTTAAAGGTGGTGATTTTATCCTAAGTGAGGACTGCCAGCGGGACAGATGAGTAAACTAAAATTTAGGAAGAAATCAGTAAAAGATTAATAAGACATGGGAACAACTCAAAGAACGTTTTCCAAGGACCAAAACATTTCCAGCTTTTGAGAATGATGGTGCGGTGCTTGGTTAAATGAGGAGAAAAAAAGAGCGGAAGGGGATTGCAGCCCCTTAAGCCCAGTAAGGAGAACAACAATGTCAACTAAGCCCAACCAGATCCCACAGATCTCCCAGAGACTAAACCACCAACCAAAAAGTATACGTGGAGGGCTGCAGTGCTCCTAATATATATGTAGTCTTATCTGACATCAGTGGAAAGGAGGCCCTTGGTCCTGTGGAGGTTTGATGCCCCAGCATAGGAGGGTCCTAAAGCAGTGTGAGGCAGGAGTGGGTGACCAAGCAGAGGCAGGGGGAGGGAGGAGAGTGCGGATGGCATAGGAGCAGTAAAGAAGGGGTAACAGAGAAGGGGTATATCATTTGAAATGTAAACAATTAAAAATATTAATAATAAAAAAATAAAGAAACAAGAGCAGAAAAGTAAAGCAATTAATTTATATGGTCCCAGGGGCCCAACTGGGTTTGAGTTTTTGATGTGACTTATAAACCCTGACTCATTAAGTGTATGGAGATTATGGTATCAGGTGCATTTTCAAATAGGAAATCATTACAGTTTTCCATGTATGCAAAGTTCCTCCTCCTCTTTCTCTGCTTCCTCTTCTTCCTCCCCCTCTTCCTCCTCCTCCTACTCCTCCTTTTTCTTTGCTTCCTCCGTCTCCTCCTTGTCTCAGTCTCCGTTTCTGTCTCTCTGAATGTTTGTATAGAAATGATCTTTGTAAACTTGATAAAACCCTTATTCATCACTTGCCTGAAACCTCAAGGTAAGGTGAGATTCTTTCCATGTAGATAAGTTTAACTTTTGAATATTTTTCTAATAAAAGTTTGTAATGTAATTACATCATTTCAATTCTCTGCCCTCCAATTTTTTTGCAAGTCCTCTCCATATAAGTTTAGCATTGGAAATAAATAAATTCCATCTACAATGTGATTAATGAGCAAACACAAGAATTGGTGAATGAATAATATGATGTTGGAAAGACAATAAGACAAAGAAACAAACCAAAGGCAAGAAAGGAGTGTCAATATGATATATTCTATAAATATTCATATTTAGAAAAATCCTAAAGCTCAAGTGAATGGGTTAATTAATTATAATACCGTAATAAACCATAGGAAACTCACCACAACATCAAGTTGGTGTCACAGCTAATTTTATTGAGTGGGGGTCACATATTGAAATACATGGTCTCCATAACTATAGTACATACTTTAGTGAATAGCTGCCTTTATTTGTGCCATATTTATGTAAATTAAATTAATTATAGTTAATATTTAAGTTTGTCTTTCAAGACTGTTTATTCATACATAGAGAAACTGGAGAAAAAATATATGATACATATTGCCATATTTCTAATTATATGTTTTTAATTTTTCTTCCACTTTGTATGGATCCTCAGCAATGTCTTTCAGATTATCTTCTTGCTTTCTACTCAAGCAATGAAGCAAGGAGTAACCGTTTTGCCCTGTGCATGGTCGCCCCCTACTGGCACATATTGGAGACCCTATATTATTCTCCTAACCACATTTTTTTTTTTTAAAAAAGGTCTTTATTATTGAATTATAATATCAAACAATAAAATAAACAATAATTGATAAACTTATTCTACTTTTTTTAGGTTATATTTTCTACTGCATGATCTTTCCTGAGGAGAAGTACACCAATATCCCTTTATCTCAGTAGACTCTGAGGCATCAGTGAAACAGCACTACACATGTCCAGTTTGGGAACCATTGGGTTCAGAGTCTTGGGTGAGGCATAGACACAGAGTATGGTGTACTCTAAGCCAGTTGCATCACTGAAAACTCCACAGCAGCTGAAACTTGATTCATGACAGCTACATTCCTGGAACTCTTAGCAGAGATTACAGTCATCTCCACTAGAGACGATTTCTCTCCTCAGCATACACCATCTGAATTTGTAATCTGAAGGTGGTGCTTGTGAATCATAGCTTCATGAGCCTCCTGGCTCTAACAGCTTTCATGGGATTCATGTGCCTTAAACACCATCTTCTCACCCCCAAGCTATCTCTTTGTGTGATTCATACAAACATATTTTAGTGCCAGAAGTCTCATTGAGGTGCTTCTTATTTATCTTTTCTACATACATGAATAATATCTCTTATGTGTGAATGTGAAGATCTATAGATTAATTATTTCATATAATTCAAATTTTTTGACATTATCGTGTTAAAATTGTGGAACTGTTTTCCTTTGGATACATCCCAAATAAAAGCTTGTGAAAAATGACAGAAAAAACCTTGCCATTTAAAATCAGTTGTTAAATTGATTTTTAATTTTCATTTTGTTTGTAAAACAATTGCAAAGATATTTGGAGCAATTACATTAAAAAAAATCAAGGAAAAAAATAGATGAATGGAGATGTACTCCACTATGAACATGGAATTCTTTGAAGCATATCAAACCAGATGAAGAAGGAAGTAAAGCAGGTAATGAACATGAATTTCAAATGGTGATATAAAGGAAAATGTGTTTCTCATTATTATTTTTGTATGAATTTTTTGGAGGAGTGCATGGTGGATAACTGTTCAAAATATAGTCAATGCTGAAAATGTAAAAGTTAATGTGGAGGCCCATGGCTTCTTTTTTCTGTGGTCTATTCTAATCTTGTAGTTCAAATTATAAAGGACTAGAGTCTGATTAATTGCGATGAACATATTTTTTATTTATTTTGTGATATTTTATATTTATTTACAAAGTTAAAAACATGAAAAAGTATCTAATATTAATATTACTATTCAAAGAATTTTTCAACAATTGATCTTTCATCTAATCATAAAGAAGAAGCAATTTTAAGTCAAGAAATTCTACCAGAGGAGAGTCTTTTCAATAGATGGTGAAAAACAAACTGCATCTTAGCTGTTCAGTGCACAGCAGTAAGTACCTTGCTGTAAGAAGACAGTGCTCACCATACACACACAAAACAACCCAATGTACAGTTTAAGATCCACTCTTATGAAATTAGAAAAAAATAAGATGGGTAGGATCTCAACAACAACTAAAAAAAATAAATAGTAATAAAATCTATAGAGAATTGAACAAATCATGATTTCACTTAAATGTTAAAATGGAGGAACAGCAGAAAGAAACACTATTAGCCAAAGAAACATACTTAGCCATGTAAGGTAACCCCTTATGCATTGTAAAAATGCTTGCTATGAAGGAATAGAGTTCCTGCATTATTTCTTTGACCATGACTGATACAAGTAGTTTAACAAAGGTTGGAGTTTCAGAGCTCTGAGCATAAAAATGGGCCTTTCAAAATATAGACTACACTGCAAATAACTGTGTTCATTTGTCTTGTTCTGCCACTCAGTCTTTAGAGATTCTTAGAAGAAAAAAAAACCCTCAGATTTTCAAGGTCAACACTTCAGCTTAGAAATTCTCAGGATGTCAAAAGTTTTCTGTGTTAGAAAATACTAAGGTTTTATGTCTTGATGTTACATCTATTGCTCAATTAAATTTTATTTAGAACAACATACAGAATATATACAAAGTTAGACCATGTGAAACAATTTAAAAATAAACTCTTCAAGTTTCCTTTAAAATATTTCTAACATAAGAGTTCTAGAGTGAAATAATTGAAAGAACACTATCCTTGGGGTATAAAAGCAAAATTGTACCAGTTTTAAATCTCAAATGTAAAAGATTTTTATGAAAATAAGTATCTTTAAAATTTTAGTAATGCAATCCTTTCAACTGCCATACTTGAATATTTATATAAATGTAAAAATTTATTGATAAATTTCACAAGGCATTTGTTTAAAAAAATTCATGATATTTTATTATAGACACTATTATTAAATTCTTAAAACATTCCAAAATCATAAAAGGAAACACCTTTTGCAAGGGCTAAAAAGCATGACATTTTTATTGAATCTACTATTAACATATTTCTATTCAACACTTTGGTTCACAATCCTATTTTTTTCCAAACTGACAGAAAAAAGAGTAAGGACAAGCTAAAAGATAAAATACAACTTTGCTTTATATTGTAGAGAGAAACAAGCCCAAGAACCTAAAATTGTACCCAAGAAAGGATATTATTTATAGAAGCTGGAATATGAAAGGAAATGCCAGGAGATGTCAAAAATGATTGAAACACTCAACCTTGACAGCTCTGAAATTTGCAGGTTGAATACCTGCCACAATTTGTGAATGATCCTCTATATTCTAAAACTGCTTTGTTTAGCAGGCACTGAAGGAGAAACGGATGTGGGAGGCCAAGAAACATGAAGATGAATGTAAGCGTGGTTCTATTATTTAAACTTGACCTAATGTGTATTATTCTTTGGTAAAAGCAGCTATAAAAGTACATCTTGGATTTTTCAGCATATTCCCTTGTAGTGACTCTCTGATGGTACAAACAACAAAAAAAATCAGAATGTGAACACTTTTAAAGTGCTCTTTCTTAAGTGAGGTGTTCATTCTAACTTGAACAATTTGTACATGCATATACGCTTTTTGTTCATTATACTTAGTGACCACAGTTATAATTTTTGTGAAGATATTTTCACAATGCTTTCATTGAAGAATTTGCAGTACCCTTATTACATAAGATTTGCTTAATTTCAAGATGCTTTGAGTAACTGAGACAATAATTTCAATGAATAAATATTCTCCACACTCCCTGCCAAGTTTTCCATAGATACTCAGTCTCTCTTGGCAAGGAGAGTCTACCCAGCAAACAAATTAAAGCCTCTGGGTGGGTTCATGGTGATCTGATAGGATGCATGGGATGCTATGTCAATCCCTGGCAAATACCAAAGTGGATGCTCACAGTCATCTATTATATGGAACACAGGGTCCCAATGGAGGAGCTAGAGAAAGTACCCAAGGAGCTGAAGGGGTCTGCAACCCTATAGGAGCAACAACAGTATGAAATAACCAGTGCCCCACCCCCAGAGCTTGTGTCTCTATCTGCATGTGTAGCAGAAGATGGCTTAGTCAGCCATCACTGGGAGGAGTGACACTTGGTCTTGTGAAAATTATATGCCCCAGTACAGGGGAATGCCAGGGTCAGGAAGCAGGAGTATGTAGGTTGGTGTCTTAGTCAGGGTTTCTATTCCTGCACAAACAAAATGACCAAGAAGCAGTTGGGAAGGAAAGGGTTTTTCAGCTTACATTTCCACATTGGTATTCATCACTGAAGAAATCAGGACTGGAACTCAAACAGGTCAGGGAACAGGAGCTGATACAGAGGCTATGGGGTGCTGTTCTTTACTGGTTGTTTCCACTGGCTCAATCAGCCTGCTCTCTTACAGAACCCAAGACTGCCAGTCCAGAGATGGCACCACCCACAAGGGGACCTCCCACCTTGATCACTAATTGACAAAATGCCTTACAGCTGTATATCTTGGAGGCATTTCCCCAACTGAAGCTCCTTTCTCTGTGATAACTCCAGCTGTGTCAAAACTAGCCAGTACAATTGACCCCTTGTCAACTTGACACACAAAGACATCACTAGTAAGCCTCAATCATTAGTTCTTATTCATCTCCAAGATCTAAATAACTTTAAAAGTCCCACAGTCTTTACATATTAAAAGTTCAATTCCTTTAAAATATCCAGTATCTNTTAAAATACAAAGTACTTTAAAATTCAAAGTCTCTTAATTGTGGGCTTCACTAAAAAACTTCCTTCAAGAGGGAAAAATATCAGGGTACAGTCACAATCAAAAGCAAAAATCAATCTCCAACTCTCCAATGTCTGGGTTCCAACTCACAATCTTCTGGGCTCCACCCAGTGCTTGGGTCACTTCTCCAGCCATGCCCTTTGTAGAACAAACCTTGTCTTCTAGGCTCCAACCTTCTGTACTCCACTACTGCTGCTGTTCTTGGTGGTCATCTCATGATACTGGCATCTCCCAAACGCTGCTGTCTTCCACTGTAACTAGGCTTCACCAATAGTCTCTTACAGGCACTCTTCATGGTGCCAAGCCTCAATTATTTTGCATGACCCCTTCAGTCCTGGGCCATCAATAGCAACTGAGGCTGCACCTTCACCAATGGCCTTCCATGGCCTCTCACAGTGCTTCCATGGCCTCAGCTGCTCTGCATGACGCCTTCATGCCTTCAAAACCAGTACCGCTTAGGTAACTCTCACACATTACCAAGTCCAGCCACAGCACAAGGTACAACGTTGGCTATCTGTGGAACACAGCCTCTGTGCTCTAAAAAAAAAAAAAAAACACTTTCCAGAAGATGTCATCTCAATGATGCTGGTCTCTTCTTAATCACAGCTAATTTCTTAGCTCCAGCTAAGAAACATCAATAGTCCCAGTAATGAAAAGTTTTTGCTTTAGTAGTTCTAGTATCTTGTTAATCACAGATGATTCTTCAGCCCCAGCTAACCAGAACTACAGAATCTTCACAATCAAAAATAGGAATGGCCCTGAAAAGAGTCTTTAATTTTCCCTCTGAAATTTCACAAGCCAGGACTCCATCTTCTGTACTGTTCTAAACATTATCTTCCAAGCTCCTACACAACATTCCACAGAGCTCTTCAACACTGAATGGATCTTCTAGCCCAAAGTTCCAAAGTCCTTCCACAGTCCTCCCCCACACATGGTCAGGTTGTCACAGGAGTACCCCACTATGCTGGTACCAATTTGTCTTAGTCAGGGTTTCTATTCCTGCACAAACATGACCAAGAAGCAGTTGGAGAGGAAAGGGATTAAACAGCTTATATTTCGACATTGCTGTTCAGCACTGAAGAAGTCAGGACTGGAACTCAAGCAGGTCAGGGAGCAGGAGCTGATGCTGAGGCTATGGGGTGATATTCTTTACTGGCTTGCTTCCACTGGCTTGCTCAGCCTGCTCTGTTATAGAACCCAAGACTGCCAGCCCAGAGATGGCACCACCCACAAGAGGACCTCCCACCTTGAACACTAATTGAGAAAATGCCTTACAGCTGGATCTCATGGAGGAATTTCCCCAACTGAAGCTCCTTTCTCTGTGATAATGCCAGCTGTGTCAAGTTGACACAATACTAGCCAGTATAGTTGGAGAGAAGCCTTTCAAATATAAATGAAGAAAATATTTAATAAAAATGATTTAGTATCTTACTATATAGAACATTAATAATAACATTCTTTCCTAAATGCAGACAATAGAATGTTGATTTAAAAAACATGTTACTAATATCAGGAGATAAAAAATATGTTCAAACATTCCATTACATTTTTGAGGTACTAATGAATTTATTTCAATGTCTTTAAGATTTTTTTAAATCATTAAGGTATTGAATTAATATACTTTTAATTTTTAAAGGTATATATTTTGCAAGCATCAATGTCATTTAGCTAACAAATTATTAAATAAGTATGATTAAATCTGTATTTTATAGCCCTGTTATTCATGCCAAAATAAAACTATGAATGTAAATATTATACAAGAATGTAATTCAGGTTAGGTGTGGAAGCACACACAATAAGCTTAGCACTTGGTACTAGGTGAGGAACAGATTGTAATTCAAGTTCAATGTCTACCCTTGCCAAAATACACACTATTTCAAAAAGGATACATACATGTGTGAAAATGTGTACACACACACACACACACACACACACAGAAAGAGAAATGTGATAAAGATAGATGATAATGATAGGTAGAACTATTTTCATAAAACCTGTAATTACATATATTTTTATAGAATTGCGAACAGTGTCACTTTCATTTTTACATTGGCCAACTTTAATCAGTGTGTAAATTTGTAATTTGTGAAGATTAGATTAATGACTTAAGCCATCAAACTGGTACACATACAATTAATAGCATCATTGAGGATGATGAAGTAGATGGATTATTATGACACTTGTGCCAGTAGACTACATAGTACGTTCCAGGACAGCCAGAGCTACACAGTGAGATAAAAATACACAGAAAGAAATAAACAAAATATCTAGAACTTTAAAAATGGTATGATGATGTTTATATAACTAGATCCTCATCTGAGAAAATAAATAATAATAACAAAAGTCCCATATAACCTCCCCCTGCGCTGCTCCCCAAACCACCAACTCTGCACTGTACTGAGGGATATGATCCTCCCAAGACCAAGGGCCTCTCTTCCCATTGATGGTTAACTAGACCATCCTCTGCTACATATGCAACTAGAGACACAGCTCTGGGGGGGGGGGGGTACTGGTTAGTTCATATCGTTGTAACTCCTATAGGGTTGCAGACCCCTTTAACTCATTGGATACTTTCTCTAGCTCCTTTATTAGGTGACAGGTGTTCCATCCAATAGATGACTGTGAGGATCTAGTTCTGTATTTGTCAGGCACAGGCATAGCCTCACAAGAGATAGCTATATCAGGGTACAGTCAGCAAAATCTTTCTGGCATATGCAATAGTGTCTGGGTTTGGTGGTTGTATATGGGATGGATCCCCGGGTGGGGCAGTCTCCTGAAGGTCTTTCCTTCAGTCTCAGCTCTGAACTTTGTCTCTATAACTCCTTCCATGGGTATTTTGTCCACCATTCTAAGAAGGAACTAAGTATCCACTTTGGTCTTCTTTCTTTTTGAGTTTCATGTGTTTTGCAATATGTATATTGGGTAGTCAAAGTTTCTGGGCTAATAGCTCCTTACCAGTGAGTGCATATCATGTGTGTTCTTTTGTGATTGGGTTACCTCATTCAAGATGATATCCTCAAGATATATCCATTTACCTAAGAATTTTGTAAATTTGTTGTTTTTAATTGCTGAGTAGTACCCCATTGTGTAAATGGATGTGCTTAGTAGTACTCCATTGTATAAATACATTTTCTGCATCCATTTCTCTGTTGAGGGACATCTGGGTTCTTTCTAGCATCTAGCAATTATAATTAAGGCTGCTA
>NC_034593.1:40511516-40535977 GCF_900095145.1 Mus pahari
CATCTGCTGTCACCTGAATTTTTTATCTTAGGCATTCTGACTGGTGTGAGGTGGAAACTCAGGGTTGTTTTGATTTGCATTTCCCTGATGATTAAGGATGTTGAACATTTTTTGACATGCTTCTTAGCCATTCAGTATTCCTCAGTTGAGAATTCTTTGTTTAGCTCTGTACACCATTTTTTAATAGGGTTATTTGATTTTCTGGAATCAATCTTCTTGAGTTCTTTATAAATATTGGATATTAGTCCCCTATCTGCTTTAGGATTGATAAAGATTCTTTCGCAATCTGTTGGTGGTCTTTTTGTCTTATTGAAGAGTGTCTTTTGCCTTACATAATCTTTCCAATTTCATGAGGTCTCGTTTGTCTATTCTTGATCTTACAGCACAAGCCATTGCTCTTCTGTTCAGGAATTTTTCCCTGTGCCCAAATATTTGACACTTTTCCCACTTTCTCCTCTATAAGTTTCAGTGTCTCTGATATTAGGAGGAGTTCCTTGATCCACTTAGACTTGAGTTTTGTACAAAGAGGTAAGAATGGATCAATTTGCATTCTTCTATATGATAACCAACAGTTGTGCCACCACCATTTGTTGAAAATGCTATCTTTTTTCCACTGGATGGGTTTAGCTCCCATGTCAAAGATCAAGTGACCATAGGTGTGTTGATTCATTTCTGTGTCTTAAATTCTATTCCATTTATCTACCTGTAACTGTACCAGTACCATGCAGTTTTTATCACAATTGCTCTGGGTTACAGCTTTAGCTCAGGCATGGTGATTCCACCAGATGTTCTTATATTGTTGAGAATACTTTTTCCTATCCTAAGTTTTTTGTTATTCGAGATGAATTTGCAAATTGCCCTTTCTAACTAGGTGAAGAATTGAGTTGGTATTTTGATGGGTATTACATTGAATCTGAAGAATAACAATCATTGAGCATAGGAGATATTCTGAGATCTTCTTTGATTTCTATCTTCAGAGACTTGAAGTTCTTATCATACAGATCTTTCACTTCCTTAGTTAGAGTCAAACCAAGTTATTATATATTATTTGTGAGTATTGTGAAGGGTGTTGTTTCCCTAATTCCTTTCTCAGTGTGTTTATCCTTTGTGTAGAGAAAGGCCACTGATTTGTTTGAGTATTTTTATATCCAGCTACTTCACTGAAGCTGTTTATCAGGTTTAGGAGTTCTCTGGTGGACTTTTTAGGGTCACTTACGTATACTNTCATATCACCTGCAAATAATGATATTTTGACTTCTTCCTTTCGAATTTGTATCACCTTGATCTCCTTTTGTTGTCTAATTGCTTTGTCTAGGCCTTCGAGTACTATATTGAAAGGTGAGGAGAATGTGGGCAGCCTTGTCTAGTCCCTGATTTTAGTGGAATTGCTTCAAGTTTCTCTCCATTTAGTATGATGCTGGCCACTTGTTTGCTGTATATTGCCTTTATTATGTTTAGGTATAGGCCTTGAATTCCTGATCTTTCAACGACTTTTTTCATGAATGAGGGTTGGATTTTGTCAAATGCTTTATCAGCATCTAATGTGATGATCATGTGTTTTTTGTCTTTGAGTTTGTTTNTATTGTGGATTATGTTGATGGATTTCCACATATTAAACCATCCCTGAATCCCTGGAATGAAGCCNACTTGAACATGATGGATGATCATTTTGATGTGTTCTTGGATTTGGTTAGTGAGAATTTTATTGAGTATGTTTTCATCTATATTCATAAGGGAAATTGGTATGAAGTTCTCTTTCTTTGTTGGGTCTTCATGTGGTTTAGGTATCAGAGTAATTGTGGCTTCATAGAATGAATTGGGAAGAATACCTTCTGTTTCTATTTTGTGGAGTACATTGAGGAGATTTGGAATTAGGTCTTCTTTGAAGGTCTGATAGAACTCTGCACTAAACCTATCTGGTCCTGGGCTTTTTTTGGTTGGGAGACAATAAATGACACCTTCTATTTCTTTAGGGGATATGGAGGCAGTTTAGATCATTAATCTGACCCTGATTTATCTTTAGTACCTGGTATTTATCTAGAAAATTGTCCATTTCATGGAGATTTTCCAGTTTTGTTGAGTATAGCCTTTTGTAGTAGGATCTGATGATGTTTTGAATTACCTCCTGTTCTGTTGTAATGTCTCCCTTTTCTTTTCTGATTTTGTTAATTAGCATACTATGCCTGTTCCTTCTATTTAGTCTGGCTAAAGGTTTATCTATCTTGTTGATTTTCTCAAAGAACCAGCTCCTGGTTTGGTTGATTATTTGAATAGTTCTTTTTGTTTCTGCTTGGTTGATTTCCAGCCCTGAGTTTGATTATTTCCTGCCCTCTACTCTCCTTGGGTGAATTTGCTTCATTTTGTTCTAGAGTTTTAGGTATACTGTCAAGCTGTTAGTGTATGCTCTCTGTAGTTTCTTTTTGGAGGCATCCAGGGCTTTGAGTTTTCCTCTTAGGACTACTTTCTTTGTGCCCCACAATTTTGTGTTTGTTGTGGCTTCATTTTCATTAAACTCTAAAAAGTCTTTAATTTCTTTTTCTATTTCTTCCTTGACTAAGGTTTCATTGAGTAAAATGTTATTCATCTTCCAAGTAAATGTTGGCTTTCTCTTATTTATGTTGTTATTGAAGATCATCCTTAGTCTGTGGTGATCTGATAGCATGCATGGGATCATTTCAATATTTTTGTATCTGTTGAGACCTGTTTTGTGACCAATTATATGGTTGATTTTGGAGAAATTGCCATGAGGTGCTGAGAAGAAGGTATATCCTTTCGTTTTAGGGTAAAATGTTCTGTAGTTATCTGTTAAATCCATTTCTTTCATATCTTCTGTTAGTTTCGATGTGTCTCTGTTTAGTTTCTGTTTCCAGGATCTGCCCATTGATAAGAGTGGGGTGTTGAAGTCTCCCACTATTATTGTGTAAGGTGCAATAGGTGCTTTGAGCTTTACTATAGTTTCTTTAATGAATGTGGATGCCCTTGCATTTGGAGCATAGATATTCAGAATTGAGAGTTCATCATGGAAGATTTTACCTTTGATGAGTATGAAGTGCCCCTCCTTATCTTTTGTGATATCTTTGGGTTGGAAGTTGATTTTATTTGATATTAGAATGGCTATTCCTGTTTGTTTTTTTCGGGCCATTTGCATGGAAATTTGTTCCCAGACTTTTACTCTGAGGTAGAGTCTGTCTTTTTCCCTGAGGTGGGTTTCCTGTAAGCAGCAAAATGTTGGGTCCTGTTTATGTAGGCATTCTGTTAGTCTATGTCTTTTTATTGGGGAATTGAGTCCACTGATATTAAGAAATATTAAGGAAAAGGAATTGTTGCTTCCTTTTATTTTTGTTGTTAGAGTTAGGATTCTGTTCTTGTGGCTGTGTTCTTTTATGTTTGTTGAAGGATTACTTTCTTGCTTTTCTAGGGCAAAATTTCCCTCCTTGTGTTGGAGTTTTCCCTTTACTATCCTTTGCAGGGCTGGATTTGTGGAAAGATATTGTGTGAATTTGGTTTTGTCATGGAATACTTTGATTACTCCATCTATTTTAATTGAGAGTTTTGCTGGGTATAGTAGCCTAGACTGGCATTTGTGTTCTCTTAGGGTCTGTATATCATATGTCCAGGATCTTCTGGCTTTCATAGTCTCTGGTGAGAATTCTGGTGTAATTCTGATAGCTCTCTCTGTATATGTGACTTAACCACTTTCCCTTGCTGCTTTTAATATTCTATCTTTATTTAATGCATTTTGTTGTTTTGATCATTATGTGTTGGGAGGAATTTCTTTTCTGGTCCAGTCTATTTGCAGTTCTGTGAGCTTCTTGCATGTTCATGGGCATCCCTTTCTTAGATTAGGGATGTTTTCTTCTATAATTTTGTTGATGATATTTACTGGCCCTTTAATTTGAAAGTATTCATTCTCATCTATACCTATTATCATTAGTTTTTTTTTTTTTGTTGTTTTTTTTTGTTTTTTTTTGTTTTTTTTTTTTTGAGACAGGGTTTCTCTCTGTAGCGTTGGCTGTTCTGGAACTCACTCTGTAGACCAGGTTCACCTTGAACTCAGAAATCTGCCTGTCTCTGCCTCCTGATTGCTGGGATTAAAGGCATGTGCCACCAATCCCGGCTCCAAGTGTGGTCTTCTTATTGTGTCCTGGACTTCCTAGTTGTTTTGAGTTAGGATCTTTTTGCATTTTGCATTTTCTTTGATTGTTGTGCCCATGTTCCCTATGGTATCTTCTGCACCTGAGATTCTCTCTTCAATCTCTTGTATTCTGTTGCTGATGCTCATATCTATGGTTCCTGATTTCTTTCCTAGGGTTTCTATCTCCAGATTTGTCTCCCTTTGGGTTTTCTTTATTGTTTCTACTACCATTTTTAGATCTTTGATGGTTTTGTTCAATTCCATCACCTATTTGGTTGTGTTTTCCTGTAATTCTTTAAGGGATTTTTGTGTTCCTTCTTTAAGGACTTGTACCTGTTATGCAGTATTTCCCTGTAATTCTTTAAGGGCTTTTTGTGCTTCCTCTTTAAGGACTTCTACCTGTTTAGCAGTGTTCTCTTGTATTTCTTTAAGTGAGTTATTAATGTCCTTCTTAATATCCTCTACCAGCATCATGAGATACGATTTTAAATCTGAATATTGCTTTTCGGGTTTGTTGGGTTTTCCTGGATTCAATGTATTGGGAGTGCTAGGTTCTGATGTTGCTGAGTAGTCTTGGCTTCTAGTAATAACATTCCTTTTTTTTGCCTTTTGTCATCTGTTAATCTCTGGTGTTAGTTGTTACAGCTGTCTCTGACTGGACCTTATTTCTCCTGTGATTCTCTTAGTCTCCGTCAGCACTCCTTGGAATCCAACTCTCTCCTGAGTCTCAGTGGTCAGAGCACTCTCTGCAGGCAAGCTCTCCTCTGCCTGGGAAACTGTGCAGAGGTCTGAGTCACAACTCTGCCACCTTGCTGAAGATGAAGGCCCACAGGTCCCTGTCCAAGAAGCTATTTTGCTTCTGCAGCCTGTGCCATCTTCTGTGTAGACTGGTCCAGAAATATGTGTTTTAAGTAAAACATTTAACAGTAATTTTTGTAGAAATAAATAAAGTGTTATTTGGCAACCCAAGAAATCTGCCTGTTTTAAGATTCCTATGTCATTGATTCTGATTCAAAATATTCTTCATAGAATTAATATTTTATCATAGACTAGAAAAGCAGGACATCATCTGTGTGAAATACCTTTTGAATACAAAAATATAGATTATTTAGAATCCTCTCTGCGTTTTATATGTCATTGTGACGGTTTGTATATGTTTGGCCCAGGGAGAGGTATTATTAGGAATTGTGGCCTTGTTGGAGTAGAAGTGACCTTGTTGGAGTAGGTGTCACTGTGGGTATGAGCTTTATCCTATGTGGGTCATACACTTTCCTTAGGTGCCTGGAAATAAGTCTTTAACTAGTTGCCTTAGGAACAATAGTTAAAACTCTTAGCTCCTCATTCACTATGCATGCCTGGATGCTGCCATGCTCCTGCTTTGAAGATAATGGCTGATCCTGTAAGTCAGTCCCAGTGAAATGTTGTCTTTATAAGAGTTACCTTGGTCATGGTGTCTGTTCACATCAGTAAAACCTTAACTAAGACTGTTATTAATTATGATTTTTTAACTTCATAATGAAGTATACATTATATACTATTACAGGAAACTATACAAGATTATTTCATACTTTCATTGTTCTCTTTCAGAATCATGGCCTTCTTTTACAATAGCTCTTGTTAAACACACACACACACACACACACACACACATATATATATATATTTACATATACATAATATATATATTATGTGTGTAAGTATATATTTGTAACATGCATATATATTAATATTTATGAATATATACATAGGTATGACTGTAACACACATATATATATTTTTAATATACACTCCAATAATTCCAATATATATGTATATATGTGTGTATATATGTATACATATATATATATATATATATATATATATATATATATATTCCTAAGTACATCAATATAGCCTTATGTTACTTGTGTATGTGTTTTCAGTGATAACAGTTTTTTATTTGATAATAATTTGGTGTGTTTTTCCCTCGAGATGACTACTTCAGGCTTTTAATTCTATATGAGTGTATCAAATTTTGGAGCTCATACTTTAAAAATGGTTAGAGAGTATATAATAGTAACTACTTGATATCTCTTTTGCATTCTCTGATTATTGCTAATCATCATCATATCTGTATGCAATATTTTAGATGCAAATTTCATTAAAATTTTACAGTAATCTATGAAAAAAAATGTTATTCACTTGTCCCCATTGTCTGCAGACACAGCTCCCTTACTTCTGATGTCAGCAGAAATGCCACTTTTTCAGTAAGACCCACTTTCATTACTTTTGACACCCACAATTAAAGCCGATCTGATAGAGATCAAAGTGAAAATTTTCATAATTCCATTTCTATGCTCATCAAATACAAAAACCATTAGTTAATATATAAAAATCTTTATTATATTTCAATAGATATCATGATTTTTCTTAAAATATTTTCTTCATTTCTAATGATAGCTAAGGATTATATATGAATTTTCTCCACCAATGAATTTCAAAACTCTAAATCTCTAAATCAAATGCATGCAGTGAATTGTCAGAGAATTTGAAAACTCAGGGCAGATACTGAAGAAAATGTGCAATTTTTGATGGCACCTGTAATCTATAAATAATAATTAAACTATGTAATTATAGCAGTCCAAATGAGATGTCCTCTACAACTCTCAGACAACTGAAATCTTGGTCTTTACTGGTGCTTATTTAGGGATGATTTGAAGCTTTGGGATTGTTAAGGTGGGTTTGTGACTGAGAGAGTGCTTTGATGTTTCAAAGAGTGCCATATACATTGGACTCTGTTCTGTTTGCTGTCTGAGATGTAAGCCTTCAGTGACTGTTCTGACCTCCTGTTTTCTGCTACTTCCTCTTTGTGCTCATGGACTCCAACCTTGTAGATCCGTCATTCTCACCCTTCCTAATGTTGCGACCATTTTGATATAGTCACTTATGTTGTTGATACTCCATAACTGTAATTTTACTACTGTTATCAATCCTAGTGTAAATATCTGTGGTTTCCAATGGTCTTTGGCAATGCCTGTGAAAGAATCATGACACACAGGTTGAAAACAAGTGCCATGTTTTTCCCTTTTGTAAATTTTCTTGAATATTGTGTTTCTCACTGTGATAAGGAACTAATTTATTTTCCACACGCTAGATGTTATATTGTATTCACTGAACCTCAAATATATGTATACGAGTAAAAATATATATGGGCTAGAGTCTCAGATGGAAATAAAGGATAAAAAGAAGAGAACTAACTAGGCACCAGTGTGTATTAATCTCTGGATTTTGTTTTGTTTTGTTTTGTCTTGTTTGTTTGTTTTTAATCCATGGATCCATCATCAGCAAATACCTCATGCTTATATCACCACATGCTGTGGACGGTATACCCTCATAGTGTAGACAAATAGGATGATTTTGTCAAATATATCATTACACAAAGTGCAAAAAGAATATAGAAAATGAGCATTGATACTTGGGTGTATTGCTATGATTAATTGACTGTGTGATTTATAAATCATCAGTGCTCATAGTGGGAGGAATTTGAAGAGTCGTATACTAGTAAGTTAGCAATATCTTTAAGCAAAGCTTAAGGTTAAGGATCGTTCTGATATGTATGTTGAAGAGTAGGATTGCAACAGTGTAAATGAAGGATGGATAATGAAATTCTGCCTTATAAGTGTTAGGAATGGGAAAAGATTACAAAGGAAATTGGTCTAGCAAATGAAATATAACACAGTAAACTGTCAACTTAAAATGTATAGACTCTGGTTCAAATAGGGCAGAGTGGTACATATTGTCATCTAAACAAAAGAGGCAAGGAAAGGGGAAACTGACACTCACAGTCACCCTTGGCTCTACAGAAATGAAAAACAAACAAACAAACAAACGAAAAACAAAAACAAAAAAATACAGGTGACCATTAACATTGCAGTAAACTGTCAAACTGTATTCCATCTTTGTCCTGAAAATCAAGTGAGGTTGGATTTTCAACATGTGAACAATGGAGATATTAATGTCCATAGAAGGGAGAATTTATGTTTACAGATGAACGAATAACTTAGGTCTTACATAGATTGAAGCAGGAGATGGCAGGGGGGCACTATCTCAACAGGTAATATTTGTTTAGGTTGTATTAATTACTTTGAATTGTTTTAATTATCAAATATGTGTGGTTTTAAGTTTGGTGGTTAAATAAAAATTCCTTAGGGCGAGAGGTCAATCTATTAAATTCATTCAATCTATACCTTTAATGATTTATGTTTAATGGATCAAGGACATGTTATTTTTTGGGAGAAGCACTGTATTTGTGTTGACAGGAAGGGATAAAAGACTTTGGACCCCTTCTAGAGTGATATAGAACAGATTTGACAGGGGAAGAACCCCTGATGATCTTGGATACAGAAAAGAAAACTTCTAAAATATCAAACTAGACAGGTACCTTGATCTGCTGATTCCTCAACATGGAAGAGACCTATAACTGACTTGGACTTAAAAGTGTCCAAGACAAAACTTCAGCTAAAATTAAACAATAAATCTTGTAGTTGTTGGATCCTTAAAATTCATCATTGCTATCTTTCATATGGAATAAATTAAGTCGTTTACCATGGAAGAAAATGATAAAGATTTGAAAGGATGGTTTTCAGATGGTAATACAATTTGAAGTCAGAACATAAGTCAGGTATAAAATATAAACTCTTTAAGTCAGGATAGATGGTAAAGTGTTTTAGTTTGACAAAATTGATTGACTGGACTCTTAGTGTATTTATGCCTCACAGTTTACATGACTTTTATAATTATGTTCAATGTGTAGAGAAAGTACCCAAGGAACTGAAGGGGGCTGCAACCCTGTAGGTAGAACAACAATATGAACTAACCAGTACCCCCTGAGCTTGAGTCTCTAGCTGCATATGTAGCAGAAGATGGCCTAATAGGCCATCACTGGGAAGAGAGGCCCCTTGGTCTTGCAAACTTTATATGNCCCAGCACAANGGAAGGCCTGGGCCANGTAGTGGGAGTNGGTGGGTAGGGGAGCAGGGGTGAGGGGGGGGGGTATAAGGAACTTTAGGGATAGCATTTGAAATGTAAATAAAGAAAATGATAATAATAATAATAATAATAATAATAATAACAATAGTAAAGAAAAGGACATTTTAGTGGACAAAAAGAGGGAAAAATGTAACAGCTTGTGTTCTCATGTGAATTGTGTTTCCCAAAAACTTGTTTGCAGTGCCCTACAGGTAGGCTAAAGGAAGCCTACCCCCAGTTGACTCTGACTGGGAACATGGCAAACCAACAAGTGGAAAAGACTCCCAAGAGCATGTACAGGATTCATAGACAACATCTTTCTCACAGTCAAGAATACCATGACAATATTAAGCTAAAAGCTACAATATATTCACAGGTGACCTGGTTTAAACCCCTGGAGGTCATGTGCTTCAGTTTCTGTGAGCTTATACTTACCTTGCTTAGTTGACTGAGAGTATCTAGTGGCCTAGTGGCCTGCACACCCTCTTGCTCTTATGTTCGTTCTATATCCTCCTCCTCAGGATTCCCTGACCTCTGATTGGAAAGATTCTATGGAGATCTATGGTCTAACTCTCTCTTGGCAAAATGTCTGTGTATTGGTCCATGCATCTGTTCTCATCTATTTCAAGAGGAACCCTTTTCGGATGATGACAAGTATCAAACAAGTATACCATAGGCATATGAGCATAGCAAGGTACCATTAGGATTCATTTTAATAATACTTGGCTTTTGTTATTGTTATTATTTGCTTGTTTGTTTTGTTTTATTTGTTTTTGAATCCAGGTATGTTTGCTTTTACACAAGGTCTCCTTGTGTGCTAACTAGTCTCTCATTCTTGGTTATCCAAGCAATGTGTCTGGTATGGACTTCTTCTCCTGGATTGAACCCTATGTCAAATTAGTCATTTGTTGGCTTTTCCTATACCTTCTGTATAACCATTACCCTAGCATTTTTTCTTTTGCAAAGAGTAAAAATTGCATATAAAAAGTTTTGTGTGTAAGATAGTCTCCATGGTTTTTTTTGTTTTGTTTTGTTTTGTTTTGTTTTTTTTGGTATCCCACAGAATAGCATTCCTCATCAAGCAGATTATGACATAGGGTGAAGAGTCCTTGTAGGCACTACTTTTAATGTCTGCACATCCAGTGAGCTGTATGGTGCTGTCTTAGCTAATGATGCCCCACTGTCAGTTTTCCAAGAGGAATCTTTTGCCTAAGCAACATCCTGGGTTGTTTGGAGATTTCCATGTGATCCCCTTGGCCAACAATTCAATTTAACTTAACTAAGTCCAACCTCTGGAAGCCTCACCTGGTGGGAAGGGACAGCCAGTTGATACTCCCTACCCCTCATGACTAGCCATCAGAAGCGTCACCTTCATATATTTTTGGCAGTTACATCTGAAGAAGGTTTTCACACAACCCACCAACTATCCCTCCGTTTCTAGCCAACTATCCTGAATTCTATCCTACCACTATATATCCACCTCACTTTATTCTCCTGCTTAAGTTTCTCAGTAAGAACTATTCTATCTCCTCTCCCCACCAAAAGAAATCTGTGAGTACTCAGATTGTAGTTTTGTTATCATTTACTTAACAGATAATATCCACTATAATCAAATATGCCATATTTATCTTTCTGTATCTGTGATACTTCCCTCATGGTGACTATCTTTTTATTCTTCCATCCAATTGCCTGCACATTCACAATTTTGTCTTGTAACAGCTGAGTAACACTCCATTATGTGAGTGTACTACATCTTCTTTATCCATTATTCAACTGGAAATCTAGTTTTTTCCAGTTAGAGCCTATTATGAATAAAGCTGCAATGAATTTAGTTAAGCAAGTGTCCTTGAAGTAAGAGAGAGCTTTGGGGGATATATGACCCAGAGTAGTATAACTGAATCTTGAGCTAGACTGCTTCCGAACTTTCTGAGGACCTGCCATATTGGTTTTCATATTTGTCATACAAATTGCACTCCTGATACCAAAGAATCTGTGTTCCCCTGGCTCCATATTCTTGCTAGCATAAGATGCTACTTGTGTTATTAATCTTAGCCATTCTGACAGGTATAAGATGGAATCACAGAGGAGTTTAGATTTATATTTCCCTAATAGCTAAAGATTTTGAACATTTGTTTATATATGTCTCAGCCATTTAAGTTTCTCTATTGAATTTTCAGTTTAGATCTATACCACATTTTTAAAATTTAAAATATTTAGGTTTTGATATTTAGTTTATTATATTATTTATATATTTTGTGTATCATTCTATCAGATATGAAGTTGGTAAAAACATTTTTCTCATTCTGTAGGCTGCTTTTTGTGCTATTTATGTTGTACTTTGACTTACAGAAGTCTCTCAGTTTCATGAGGTCCCAATTATTTGTTGTTCTTAGTGCCTGAGCTATTGTTATTGTGTTCAGGAAGTTGCCTTCTCTGTCAATCTGTTCAAGGCTATTCAACACTTGGTCTTCTATTGGGCTTAATGTATCTGGTGTGAATTGAGGTCTTTAATCCACCTGGATTTGAGTTTTTGCATATGATCAATATGCATCTGTTTGAATTCTTTTACATGCAGACATCCAGTTTGACCACATCACTTGTTAAAGATGCTCTCTTTTCTTCAGTGTATAGTTTTGGGTTCTTTATAGGAAATCGGATGTTCATGGGTGTGTGGATTTATGTCTAGGTCTCCAATTCCTTTCCATTGATCATCGTATCCGTCTGGAGGACAATACTATATGGTACTTATTACTATTGCTTAATAGTGCAACATGAAATGAGAGATGGTAATAACTCTAAGCATCCTTTTATTTTTCAAGATTTTTCAAGATTTCAAGATTGCGTTAGCTATCCCGTTTTGTTTTGTTTTGTTTTGTTTTTTTCCATATGAAGTTGAGTATTGTTCTATTAAGGTCTGTAAAGAATTGGAGTGGCAGTAGAGCTAGCCTAGCCAAAGAAGGTACCTGCTTGCTAGACTCAAGTGTGTAAGAGTAGATCTGGTTCAGCCTCTGACAAGCTACAGCACTTGGGCCTTGACTGGGACGCACAGTGGTGATGGCCATGAAGGAATGTGTGAGCTGGCTTGAGGGCATGAGAGTAGGGGAGCTGACCTTGCCTTCTGCAGATGATTACATTTGGTGGCCTTGCCAAAGCAGCATGGGGAAATTCCCCTGGTGATGGGGATAAGGGAGAGCCTGCAAGGTGACTAGCTCAGCTATCACCCAAGCCCATATCAAGGGCTTTAAATTGGCCCACTCCTCAAGTCTATATTAAGTCGGATTGGTTGGGATGTGTGAAAGGGCCAGTCCGGCTGATCCTAAGCTGTAGGATCTCCATGACACAGAGCAATATCAGGATATCACACAAACCATTCACCAGGTTGATTAAAGTTATCCCAAGATATTTTTTGAGCTAATTGTAAAATATGTTTTTCCTCTGTTTTCTTTTTCAGTCTGTTTATGATTTGTGTATAGGAGGGCTATTGATATTTATAAATTCATTTTGTATCCAGTTATTTGGTTGAATCTTTTTATCAGCTTGTAGAATTTTTAGTCCCTTATATGTACTGTGAATCACCTGTAAATAAGGATACTTTGACATTTTACCTTCTAATATATATCCTCTGGATCTCTTTGAGTTGCCATATTGCTCTTATAAGATTTCAAGTTTTATATTGTAAAGATAAGGAGAGAGTAAGAAACCTTATCTTATTCCTAATTTTAGTAGAAATGCTTGATTTTTCTCCCCATTTAAATTGATGTTGGTTATGGACTTTTTGTGAATTGACTTCACAATGTTTTTTATGTCCCTTGTATCGTGCAGAATTTTGTTAAAGACCTTTTGTGCATTTAGTGAAATAATCATGTGTTTTTTTTTTGTTTTCTGTTCCTTTACATAGGTTACATTGATTGATTTTCATATAATAAACCATCCCTGCATCTCTGGGAGGAATCCTGCTTGAGTATAATAGATGATCTTTTTGATGTGTACTTGAATTCAGTTTGCAAACACTTTATTGAGTATTGCATCTTGATTTATGCAGGCTATTGGTCTGTAATTCTCTTTTTTTTATTGTTGAATCTTTGTGTGGATTTGGTATTGAGGTGAATTTTGCAATGTTCTTTCTGGATCTACATTGTGGAATATTCTGAGCAGTGTTGGCATTCACTCTTCATTGAAAGTCAGATAGAATTCTGTACTGACACTGTCTATTCCTGGGCCTATTTCTGCTTGGAAGACTTATATTGAATGCTTATGTTTCATTCAGATTTATAGGTCTATCCAAATCAATTATCTGGTCTTGATTTAACATTAGTAAGTAGTACATATCATAAATTTATCCATTTCACTTTGTTTTTTTTTTTTTAGTTTGTTGGAGTATTGAGTATATTCCTAAGTATGCCCCTAAGATTCTCTAGATTTCTTTCTGCCTATCTCTATGTCCCCTTTCATTCTGATTTTGTTAATATGTATATTCTATGTTTATCTATCTTCTTGATTTTCTCAAATAAACAACTATTTAGTCATTAATATTTGTAATGTTATATTTGTTTCTATTTTATTGATTTCAGCCCTATTTGGATGCTTGTTTGTTTTTCTTGTCACATACTCATCTTGGTGTGATTTGTTTTTCTTTTCTGGTCCTTCCTTCCTTCCTTCCTTCCTTCCTTCCTTCCTTCCTTCCTTTCTTTCTTTTTTCTTTCTTTCTTTCTTTCTTTCTTTCTTTCTTTCTTTCTTTCTTTCTTTCTTTCTTTCTTTCTTTCTTTCTTTCTTTCTTTCTTTCTTTCTATTTTTGTTCCAGAGCTTTCAGATGTGCTGTTAAGTTGTTAAGTATGAGATCTCTGCAATGTGTTATGTAGGTAATTAATGCCATGAACTTGTCTCTTAGCACCTGTTTTATTTTTATTTTTGTTTATAGTGTGTTTATGCGTGCACGTGTGTGTGTGTGTGTGTGTGTGTGTGTGTGTGTGTGTGTGTGTGTGTGTATCTTAAGTTTGGGCATATTCTGTATTCACTTTCATTGTATTTTAGTAAGCCATCTCTGATTTCTTTCTTCCTCTCTTGCCTTATTTTTCATTTAGTTGAGAGTTTTTCAGTAAAGTTTAGCTGTTTTCTGCTGGTTTTGTTGTTGCTGATATCTAGATTTAATTTTTGTATTAAAGATTCATGGAGTTAATTCAGTTTTTGTTGTTGATGGTGGGATTTTTGTTTTGTTTTGTTTTTGCTGGTGGTGGCAGGTTAGTATTTTTTGGTAATTAGTTGAGACTTGGTGTTTAATGAAGTATGTTGTCACTTCTGAAGAATGATTGATGATCTACAGAGAATAAGGTATAATTTTTTTGTATTTGAATAAAAGTTCTATAAATATCTGTTAGGACCATTTGGTTTATATTGTCTGTCAGCTCTACCATTTTTATGTTTTGATTTTGTCTGATGACCTCTCTGTTGATGAATAGGGTATTGAAGACTCTCACTATTACTATTTCATTTCAGACAAAGTCCCATTTAGCAGAGGCTGACCTTAATCTTGCTGTGAAGTTGGAGATGACACAGTACTGGTCTTACTGCTTCCAGGCACCAGAGTATGGGCTCCTTGTGTGCATATGTCTTGGAACAAAGGTTTGTGTGATATCATGGAACAAACAATGGTGTGTATGTTAGACTAGAATGCTGTCCATGAAGCTACATCACCAAACACTAAGGTACATTAAAAATATTTTTATGATATCGTAAACTTACAGAAGAGATTGGAGATAAACAAATTAAAGACAGTAAACAGATAACTACAAAACTGAGTCCCACTTCCAGTGTGGAAACACTGTAGTAAAATTCAGTTGTGCATACATTGAATTACCTTTGCCAATATGGCATCTTAGCAGTGGATTTGGCATGAGAGGCTGGATTCTCTAGGGGCAAATAATGTAGAAGAATGGTTAGAAGGAAGCAGAGCTGAAAACAAGTCAGCATTCTACTTAACTTTAGTTACACAGTATGTGAATTTAAACCCTGTGAGAAGGAATTCATGAATGATTTAAATATGTACATTAGTAAGAACAGAGCTGATAGAGTAGCTATATATGCTAAGCTATACACTGTTTGTGGAGAATGGCTATCTCAGAATAGAAAGTCCAAGAATACAGTAGCTGTTTAATCCAGATGGCATATCTCTACAGCCCCAGCCTGGGACTGGAATCCAAGAGAATTCCTGAAGCGCTATTGTCTTACGTCTACCCTGGTATTCTGTGTAAGGTGAACTGAATACTGGCCCCAGCAACAAGTGTGAGAACAAACACGCAAAGAGACTTTCCCTTCCTTCATGTCTATTAATGTTGACTGCCACAAAAGGAATGGCCCAGATTAAAGTGTGATATCGATTAGATAATAGGATTTAAAAGTTCTTTTGTTTGTTTGTTTGCTTTGTTGTTGTTTTGGGGTTTTGTTTTGTGTTTTGTTTGTTTGTTTTGTTTTTCGAGACAGGGTTTCTCTGTATAGCCCTGGCTGTCCTGGAATTCACTCTGTATACCAGGCTGGCCTTGAACTCAGAAATCCACCTGCCTCTGCCTCCCAAGTGCTAGGATTAAAGGCATGTGCCACCACGCCTGGCTGATTAAAAAGTTCTTAACAGAATTGCTTGGATTTTTTTTCATTTACAAAAATATAGTCTAGTTGAAAAATCAAGATTAGTCACTCAACATACAAAAAGCTATTAAAATATTCTAGTGAGTCTAAAACTTTATTAGAAGAACTAGAAAGAATATATAGTGAGTTATTTAGTTAGTTTAAATTATTATAAATAAGAAATTGTGAAAACATACAGAAAAGAAAGAAAACCCATAAAATTTATTTAAGGAGGATGTCCATTACGTGTATAATTTTAACGGAGAAATGAGTAAACACTCATAAATTGGTAAATTTGAAGGGGATTATTTTGTTGTTCTATTTTCTTTCTCAAAAAATTGCTCTAGTATGGTAAACAGACTAGGACACTGTGGAACATAGCTAACTCAGCATGATTACAAGATGAAAAAGATCAAAGATGATGTCAGCAAATCTTGGGAAATTATTTCCAAGTCATGAATATCTTTGTTGTCATTTTTGTACTAATATAACAAGGAGTATTCTATTTGTTGACATTCCAGAAGGTGAAAGAATAATACAGAATGGCTGTAGACTAGAAAGCATATAGATTTAATCATGAACAAAAAATAATTTCAACATGAGAAATATTTATATAAATGTTGAAAGTCTTATTTTGCTATTAATTATTTATATTTAATGAAATTTTATTAGATTGGTGGTATGTGTGTATTTGTATGTGTTATGAATGGCATTTTTAAAATCATTTTGTTATAAATGAACACAGGAAATTTCAAAATTAACATTCTTACCAACTAGCCTTTTAACATACCAGGAAAAGCTTTGCCCTGTGCTCCACATTGTTTTGCTGTGTGTTGTCTAACTGAGCCTTTATTAGCCAGCTGCTATCGTTTCACAGGATTCTCTTACCTACAATTTCACTTGGGAAGACCAGTCCTAAAAATGGATGTCATTGAGCACTGCAGTTAGGACACATTTTCTGGGACACTTTCCTTTATTTCCTGGAAGGCTTTGTCAAGGTGACATAGTGACAACCCTCCCCTGAACAGAGAAGACTACATTTTTCCCACTAAACTTTTTCTCCAATTTATGAGTGAGCCAGTTTTATGTTTTCCAAAAATATTTAAGCTAAGAAACTGGTACAAAATTATGATAGTTTGAAACTATCACCAACTTCAGTTTCCTTCCCTTCAACAACACTGAGGTCTCACAGCAGAGCCTTGAGATCTGAGTTCATCTCCAACAGGAACAGTGCCTGAGAGATACCCAACTCAAACTTGCCCTGCTTCTCAACAGTGGGTCACATTCTTGGTTTCGGACTGAAACATGTTCTGATTCTTATGGACTGTCATCTTGGAATGATGCCATGCTCTTGAGAGGACCACTAAAATCTGGGTGTCAGAAAAAAAGAAGAGAGCAGCAATAATAGAGGGGGGAAACCAATAAAATCACATTTTTAATAGAATTAGATAATTTTCCTTCTCCATTTTGTCCCTCCAACCTCCTCATCTTTATAGTCCCTTGTGTTCTCTCATGCTTGCCAACTCTTACTCAGTGGGTTCTATTTATATTTATTAGTGCACGTATACACACATGTAATATACATAGTACATGTTGAGAGTTTTATAATATATAGTATAGATGACTTTAGAAACACGATTTCATAAAGGCCCTGGTTACTTAGTATGGAATACCATAGGTATAAGCAGAAAGATAATAATTCTTACTGCGACTTAGTGAGCACAGTAGGAATTCTGAGGCATAGCCATTTCTAAGAGACATTGGAGTCCTCTAATGGTTGTTGACTTTGTGTTGAAGTCTCTTCAAGTACCATGGCGAAAACTAAAGGAACTATACAATAGGTAAAATAGCTATAGCACAAATATGTATACCTAAGTTTTCAATACTCAATACCCACCTAAGATGCTGTTCTTAGCAGGACATGAAGGTAACCACAAGTCTAGCAAGAACAAGAAAAGTGTAGTCTGGGTAGTCCAATAGTGGCTGTCTCATAATAGAAAGAGTGAGAATCTAGTTGTAGCTTGGTCTACAAGGATAACTACCTTTACAGGTCAATCGAGGCTGAATCCTGGTGGATTACTAGAGAGTTGCCAGATCTTTGTATACATTGGAAGAAGTCTGATTTAATACCAGTCCCCAAAACAAGATAGAGGAACTTGACAGTGAGCTTGAGGAGAAGCAAGAATAAAGCAAAAATCTTTCTTCTATTTCTTTTTATGTGGGCCATGACCAAAATGTGTAGTTCATATTTAAGATTGATTCCCCTACATATAATCTAATTAAATGTATAATAGGAATGCTCAGCTGGTCTGGAGTATCCAGAAATGTAAGTTTTGATGGGCATTATATACTCATTTTGGATACTAGCTCTCTTGACTCGTTAGTCGTCTACAACAACTCTGTAGTTTTCTAACCATCAGACAGATAAGAATTTTCAGGCTGATACACACACTCTGTAACTTCTGTTGTTTATCTTCCGTGGAAATGACTTTGCAAAAAGTATCTAATTGTTTTTTGTCCTTATGATTTTGTTTTGATTTATAGTACTAATTAATACAAAGTTTTACACTTAAAAAAGTGCTGGTGAGACTAAAAATATGAAGGAAATATCTTTTTAAAAAGTGGAAAGTGATAGAAAACCCACAGCCAATCTCATCTTAAAAAGAGAGAAACTCACAATTATACTGACATCAAGAACAAGACAAGAATCTCCCCTGTCTCTATACCTGTCCTATGTAGTAACTGAACTCTTAGCTGTATCAATAAGACAACTGAACGAGATCATGAGGATACAAACAGGAAAGAAAAAAGTCAAGGTATCTTTATTTTCAGATATGAATTATAAATAGAAGGATCTCAATAACATTGCCAATAAACTTCTATCTTCTGGTGTACCCTTTCAGCATTGTTGCAGGGTAAAAAAATTAACATACAAAGTTCAGTAACCTCTCTATATGTAAACGACAAAGGTCCTTGAATAGAGATTACCAAAAGATTCTTTCATAATAACCTCAAAATAATCTTTGGAAAACAGCAATCAAACTAGTCAATGACTTGTGTAATAAAATGTTAAGTCCTTGAAATAACAATGGAAGAATAAATCAGAAGATGAAAACAAGAACCAACTAACAAAGCAAGCCATTAGTCCTGCTTTTCCAGGTGCTCATGACCCTGCTAGTTTCACAACCCTGATAAGATATCAGTCTCTGTAAAAACACACTTGGAGTTCATAGCTAGGGAACAAAAATGTAATTTGTAAGAATTTTTTAGCTACTAAATGCCCTTACTTATAACAGACCCAATTAAGTGAAATATGCCAGTAGTATATGCTTCGATAAGTCCAGGCAGATAATGAATTTTCTTATACTTATAAATGTACTTATACTTATAGATGTAAGCCGTCTATGATCAACAAACACCCCAAACAAGTCAAAATATGTCTCTTCACATGATACCCTGAAAACTGTGTAGTCTTAGACAAACAAATGTACTAACTGGCTGGGAGGTTTAGTGGTAAAGTTGTCTCATGCCAAGCCCTGTAACCTGTTATCAAACTGTGGAATCTTCAAGGTATAAGGACAGAACCAAATCATTGAAGTTGTTCCCTGACCTATAGGCACAAACAATATAAATAAATGTAAAACAAATTCTAAAAAGAACTAAATGATGAACACAGAGCAATAGACTTAATCCATATAAGTATGCAGGTTTATTTGTGTGTTTAAATATGTATGTATGCATATGTGTGTACTTAATTTTGGAGAATCACTTCTTGGTCCTAGTTGTGACCTTGTGCCCCAACAGTAGGAATGCTGCAAGCAGTCCATTATATTTATATTACCTTATTCTTTTCAGGATGATATTAACAGACTTCAAGTCTTACTCATTGAGAAGGCTCATTATGTTCACAATGAGAGTATTTATTATTTAATATATGAAGGCATGTATGTTTGAGTATGCATGTGCCTGCTTATGTGCTATAACAGGAAACAATTGTCTCTATCCAGTAAACATTCTGGCTGGCCCTATATAATATAGTCTTTTAAGTTTGAGAGATCCTAAATTTCCAATTACTGCTTAAAGACCTATGTTTGACCTGGTTTTATGTCACCATAATCACAGAAAGCAGAGCATTTTAAGACCTGTCTTGAAAAATAGTGAGACAGCCATGAGTAGCTGGGCTCCATTTCTTTCAGAGGATCACCTTTCATTCATACACAGTGTTTACTAGAAAACTGTTCTTCCCAAGGAGAATTGCAGACTACAGTCTTGTATGTACAAATACGGTTCTTGTATGTGCAAATGCAGCCCATATTAGAGCACATTTCACACATATATACACATACTACACATTTAATGACCATATGTACAAACTGTTCAGTAGAGTGTAGCAACCAGAGTGAACAGCCTATATTTTCTGTTGTGCTATGAATACATATTGACCCAGGATGTTACACTCTAAGAGCATGTGTCATGATTTTGTGGTTTGCTAGATGTTAGTCACTGACAGATTATCAAGCAGGTAGATAATGCCTATCTAAATTTGGAGAGTAGAGAATACCAGGCTGCCTCTTTCAATGCATTTTCCTGTACTCTTGCTGAATTTAAGGATAAGAACTCTTCTCTGTTAGGAAGACTCCTTGTACTTGAAAACATGATAGATGAGGCACAGATCTGCTAGGATTCTAAGTCTTGAAGAGACTAATAATAGATGACAGATTAAGAATCACTGAGAATGTCATTGTGAAATGTTTATAATAACAGAAGAATAGCTTCCACAGACAGCTGGAGGAGCAGGGAAGACACTGTCAAAGGTAAGTACTTTCATTGGCATTTTAGGCTGAAAATCTGTCTTTCATTAGTTTCCAGCTCTTGACATGAGTAGAAAATGTACAACAATTTTCATGCTAGAATCCTAACTCCTCATTTTCTTAGACTACATCACATGCTTTTTAAGATTCAGAAAACTGCAGACCCTACATAGAATATTTTTTTTAAGTGAATAGGTAACCTACTTACACATCTCATGTACTCATTCTAAGCTTTTACAATGCAGTTACTACTGGTAGAAATATTTTACATTGTTTTATATTCTGATATCAGCCCATGAAATACCACTAATCTTCTTACTGCAACTACTATTATAAAACCAATTAAAAGAAAAGGCAATATTCAAAGTATAATTCCATTTTTCTATTTTTGGCTAAATGATAATTAACTTAAATCCACTAGCTTTGAAACAAAATAACTGTGATGTAACATTGTAATTATTACATGTCTGGTATTTGAATTTTTGAACATAATGAAAATAAAGTTCACCGCTACTCCATTGCTTATGAGAGTGCAAACTTTTACAGCTATTTAGAAATCATTATGGCAGTTTCTCAGAAATTTTTGAATAGATCTACCTCAATACCCAGCTATACCACTCCTAGGCATATACCCAAATGATTCTTCACCATACCACAAAATCACTTGCTCAACTACATTCATAACAGCTTATTGAAAGCAATCAGAAACTGCCACAACCTAGATGTCTCCCAATCAAAGAACAGATAAAGGTAATGTGGTACATTTATACAATGGAGTATTATTCAGCTGTTAAAAAAAAATGGTACCCTGAAGTTCACAGGAAAATAGATGGACAAGAAAAAAAAATCACTGAATGAGGTAATTTATATCTATAAGAAGAAACACGGTATATACTCACTTATAAGTGGATCATATTAGCTGTACAGTAAAGGATAACTATGCTACAATCCAGACCCAGAGATGCTCAGAAACAAGGAGGCATTGGAGTAGGGGGAATATACATGAATCTCACTGTGAAGGGGAAATAGAATTGGCCACATTGGCGAATGGTGGATGGGGTCTTGAAGGGAGAATGGGAATTAGGAGGAATCAGGTTTGGATGTAGAGACTACTGGAAGAGACAAATGGAATTGGGGGCAGGGGTTAATCTAAGGGACAAGCTAGAAACTTAGTCTAATGGAAATTCCTAGGAATCTATAAGAGTGACACTAGCTAACACTCCTAGCAATGGAAGATATGGAAATTAAACCAGGCACCCACAATATACTAGGCAAGATGTCCAATGGAAGGATTAGAACACTAACCCAGCCAAAAGCATTTGACCTAAAATTGTTCCTACCTACTAGATGTGCTGGTGTACTTATGGCACAGAAATTGTTGGAATGGGCAACCCATGACTGCTCAAGCTTGAGACCCTTAACATGAAAGAAAGCACCCCTGACACACTCTGAAAAGCCAAGACCCAAAGACCGAAAATAGAACCAAAAAGGACTAGAAAAAAGTCAATGAAATGACTCCTAGTTATAATCTACTATAGTCCTGGATTGCTGCCTGGCCCAATTGTCATCAGAGGGGCTTCATTCAGCAACTGATGGAAACAGATGCAAATTCTCACAGGAAAATGTTGATCAGAGCTCAAGCAATCCTTCAAAAAGGGGGCAAGGCAGGATTAAACAAGCCGCAATGGTCAAAGACACTCACAATTTTAAGACCTGTCCTGAAATTACACAAAATCCTACAGAATCAATTGACCTGGTTTCATAGGCGCTCATAGAGACTGAACTGACATTCAGCAGCCTGCAAGGGCTCACCTAGGCCCTCTGCATATATGTTACAGTTCTGTAGCATTGTCTTTTTGTGAGACTCCCATCAGTGGGAGCAGGGACTGTCTGTGACTCTATCGCCTGCTTTTGGGATCCATCTATTGGGTTCTTTAGCCTTAATAGTAGAGGAGGTGCCGAGTCTTACTGCAACTTGATATGTGGCACAGCCATGACAGTGATAAAATATGAAAGGCATGAAACCAACACAGCTGCTTGACACCATCCAGCAGAGCTGACCCTAATTGCCACTGTGCCTTCTTTCACATTGCATTTCTGATCTCTACGTGGTGCATTTGTAGGGTACCTTTTCCACTAACCATATCTGACCCTACTAAGAGTCTTCCTTGCTATGGACGCTGTACAAAGCACAGAAATTTGGACAGCCCCAGAGTTCTCCTATCACACCTCCCCCTAATCAAATTAAAAACCAGTAGACTTGGCTTCAGAGCAGATTACAGGCTTCCTCTTGTATGTAGTCTACTGGACATTGCCTCCAGAAAATAAAAACATAATAACAAAGTCATTTTGCTGTAAACAATGTGTGTGTGTGTGTGTGTGTGTATGTGTGTGTGTGCACGTGTTTATGTGTATGTCTGTAAGTTAGTATGAACTTAATATAAAATTTACCAATCATAAGGAGACTCTCATATAAACTTGCTGTGAGATCTTTTAACTAATATACAAGGAGAAAATAAAAGAGTAGGTAGATTAGCCCGCAGACTGAGAGGTTTCAAGCTTTTAACCTAGACTAACTCACAAGTTATATTTCAACCAGTAAGCATTGCTTAAAGCTTAAGAACTCATCTAGACTGACTCAGATAATTTTCTGTTTAATGTTTCTCTTTCATGAAGAATAGAATGTCATATATCATAAACGGTTACATAGCCTAAAATAATTTGAGACTGATAATACCTATATTCTCTGTACTTGTAACAGTTGTCCAGAGACAAAAATGATGTAATCATTAGTTTTTGAAATGATAATGTTGTGTCTTTTGCTGAATTCCTGTAAAGAAATATCCTGGTTGCTAGTCAGTCACAGATGCAAGCATCTCCCTGCCATGACCCCTGACTCATGCCCCCTGCCTTATCCTTATCTCCTCTCCTGGAACCTGTCCGACTCCTGGGGATGCACCTCCTCCTGAGAAGATATGCCATTGCTGTTCACATCCATGTGAGGTCTACCCCTTTCTGAAGAGAAATAAAGGAGGATAGGATTGAGACAGGGAAAGTGTTAAGCAGGAACAAGGAGGAAAGCAGGGATGGTAAACCATGATAGGGATGCAAGATTTATATTCACTGTTAATAATAAATAAATCAGTTAATTAAAATTGAGTTCATGTCAAAGGTAGGTATTTCATGAATAAAATAACAAGGTACTCAACCAGTCACTGATTAAAATTTTTCTTCCACATTTGCTTCAGGTAGAAAACACTGGACTGTGACCTAAATTTAGGAACATAAGCCCAGTCTCAGGTTTCTCAAGCTTTGTCAAATGTTTAATTCATTAAATTTGTGTCTGTTATTATTTTACTTCTTAATCAACATAATATGCAAATATACACTCACATATCTTCTAAAAGAAGCATTCTCTCATTTATCCATTTTTAAAGATATGCTCTTGACCAGGAATTGACCTACATCTCTCTTTTTCATTCTTATAGAGTTATAATCTCAATACATATTTGCAGACATGAGAACAAGGGTCCCAGGAAATGGGACTTGTCAATCAAAAGAGCTCATTCTGTGATTCATTCTTGTTTGTTTGTTTTCTCTTTTTCTTTCTTTCTTAATTTTTTCTTTCTTTTCTTCCTTCCTTTCTTTCTTTCTTTCTTTCTTTCTTTCTTTCTTTCTTTCTTTCTTTCTTTCTTTCTCTTTTCTTTCTCTTTCTTTCTTCCTCCCTGCCTCCCTCCCTCCCTCTTTTCTTTCTTTCTTTCTTTCTTTCTTTCTTTCTTTCTTTCTTTCTTTCTTTCTTTCTTTCTTTCTATCTTACTTCCTCCCTCCCTCCCTTCCTCTCTCCCTCTATCTCTTACTCTCTCTCTCTCTCTCTCTCTCTCTCTCTCTCT
>NC_034593.1:40536056-40583971 GCF_900095145.1 Mus pahari
TCTCTCTCTCTCTCTCTCTCTCTCTCTCTCTCTCTCTCTCTCTCTCTCTTTTCTAGGGATTTCCAAATTCAGAATATTTAGAAGATACAGGACGAGGCTGTTCTCCATGTCATCCAAAATAAAGATATATTTCAAATATGAGTGTCTTCACAGACATTCACATAATCAAGAAGCTATTATTGTGATAAAGAGTTGATTTTTTACATATTATAGTACAGCCCTCTGAATCAACTGCATTTATGCATGGATTTAGTTACCCTTCTCATATATACCCAGTAAGACCATTAATCTATATTAAATTTTGTATTTTTCAGAATAGTTTTCTCTTAGAGACAATGAAAATGCCATATAACACATAGACAATCATTTTGGAGAATAGTATATGGTTCAATTTCATAATCTTGAGACAGAAAGTGTATGAAGAATTCATATATTGAATGAGACTTTAGGATAAATCAATACAAATATATTAACTTGCTTAGCTTTTTTCCCTATATACTGGTCCTTTTAGTTGACAC
The DNA here is from genome assembly GCF_900095145.1 of Mus pahari. Taxonomy (NCBI): domain Eukaryota; kingdom Metazoa; phylum Chordata; class Mammalia; order Rodentia; family Muridae; genus Mus; species Mus pahari. Next base: position 40,536,575 of record NC_034593.1, read on the forward strand.
ATTGATAGTTGTCCATTTTCATGAAGTGCCAATGTTGCCTAATAGTTTGTTCTGTTCCATACTACTTTGATGAATTCCCATCTCTCTCTTCACCCACCTTTGTTTTACATACAATGCATCATGCATAGAATCCATCATTGCCCCTGCTTGCTCAGCTTGGAATCTGTTGCAACAGTTCATGCTTCTTAAGCTATGACATGCTAGAGAGATTTTAGTTGCTGGGCCATGATGCCTTGCTTAACAATGCTCAATCAAAGTGAGAAAAATTCTCATTTCTAAGAGTTGTTTCCAATAAAACTGATAAATATTAGGATCTAACTATCTATGGGGTACAACAAGATTCACAAAACCATCAATGGAAAAATACTAATTTTAATTGAGAGAATAATTATATAAATCTCCTCTCCTTTCCTCCCGCCACAACCTTCCATATATCCCTTGCTCAATTTCATATTCATGGCTTCCTGTTTATTATTATTATTATTATTACATTCATTTATAAGTACATATGTATATATTCCTTAGAACATGAATACAAGCTATTTATTCCATAAAATGTTCTCTGTATGCATATTTTCAGTGATGATGACCATTGTATATTTTACAGCCAACGGGTCTGTTCTTCTCTAGGGAAGACTCTTTCTCCTGATTTTATCATTCTTTAGAATGCCTGTAATTCTATGTGGGATGTTGAATCCTAGGAGGCTTTTGCCCACATTCTTAACATTTCCTCCCTGTGTCCTTTGATTCTTCCACACTACCTGCCATCTTACTCATCTCCCTATCTCCTGATTCCCTATATCTGTCCTTTCTGCATTTTTGTAGGTATCTTTTCCTGTGTCTACATGAATTTCTATTATGGCTGAAACTCAGAAGTACTAAAGAATTACTATATGGTAAACCAATACAAAGTGTTCAGCATTAAATTCTTGTTCTGTATTGCTAAAGTGCCTTTTTGTTATTTTACATATATTTGAATTATGCTATAGTTACATATTCTCCCCAGTTGTCTTCCTCCTCCCCCTCCCAGGTATGTCCTATTGCTCTCTTTTGAATCTATGGCCTTTCATACTTTAACTGTGCATGTCCGAGCATACACATCGGACTCAGTCCCAAGAGTATGTCTTATTTCAAGTCTGACAATTTGTATCAGATAACAATTGTTGTGCTCTTCTGTGGAGATGAATATTGCTAAAGACACCATTCACTCCTGACATAGGACCCAGAGGATCTGAGTTGTAGCTAACCTAGAAGCATCCTCATTGAGAATCATATTTTTTATGATACCACAAGGTACTGTTTAATCTTCCAAAGGAGAAAAAGAATACATATTCCTATCCAGCTATGCTATCTATGAATCTTAGCAATGTCCAATACAGAATGGTAATTGTAAGTGTTTAGTAGATACATAAATAACTTTGCAGTAAATAATACCTATCTAATTGGACTTAAGATGCAACAATAAGATGAAGAATGTGACAGGTACTGAAAACTTAGCCAACTACTCAGGGCTAGTGAAGTCACAGATTCTGGAAGAGACACAATAACCATAATTTTACTGAACTAGCATAATCCCTAACTATGTTATAAATATTTATTCTTAGAGTTACAGATAAGTTTCATTCTTATCCCTTATCAAGGAAATATCTTGAAACAGGTGGGACAATTACAACAAAACCCACATTGATGGAAATGTAGAGTTGTAGAAGCCACAACCAACTAATGCATCTACAACACAACTCTGAAATCTAATGATCATGGAACATTGACAAAGACGGACCTAAAAAGATTATAAGATGCCAAGGATTGGAAAGTTTCTGTGAGATGGTGTTTCCTAGAAATGACAAAGAAACTTCATCCACAAAGTCTAAGAAACATGCCTGCCTAAGCATGACCTCTTCAAGGATGGTACCCATAGACATACTAGTATGGAGGGAGAAAATTTCAAGAATTTTCAACCCTAGTTCAAAAATTATAGGTGACCATGTAAAGCTGACAGCAGAATTAGTCTAACTGTACCTTTTCATTCCTTATTTTCTCCTTAAAAGCTTATTCACCACCCTTGCAAAGTTCTTTTTTTATACTACAAATCCTTCATGTTTTTTATTTTCTGTGTTAGTAACCTAGTATGTTTGTCTTCTACTTACCCAGCAGTTTAACTATGTAATACTGCTTTCACTGAGGTGTGTTACAGAAAGGAACTGCCTTTGTTCAGTTTACAGATGGATATAATCCCTGTGACTGGCCCAAACTGGAAAATATATTACAAAAAAAAAATGTGCATTACTATCTGAACTTACTTGCCTAGTCATTCAGAAACTATGTAAGTTTTTATTGCTTTTTTGGAAGAAAGCTTAGTTTTAATGAAGCTAATTTTCTTTAGAGTAAAGCTCACCCATCCCTAGTGGTAACTCTAATTTCATGCAGGGTGAGGATGAAATTTGTACTTCTCATGTGGAAATAATCTTTCTTGGGAATGAAACCAAATTAACAGAATTTTTTTTTAACACCCATGAGAGATAATCCTTTAATGCATTAAGTAGCTGACAGTCACTCATTAAAAGTTAAAAAAAAAATTCTGTATTTATACAGTTTTTTCCATCTTTTCGATATACTTACATATACTGAAAGTCTTTTGAAATGGTATAAAATGGGACCTGAAGTTTGGTTGTGTATGTGTCAATGAGAAACATTACTTTCAACTTATTAAAGACTGTGATAATTCTATTACACAGGCACAAGGAAATAACATCAAAGAAATGAAAATTCACTGAGTTCTCAGAATTCTAAGCATTTCAAAGACATTGGCATGCAAAACATTCTTAAAATACTTTAGAAGTGCCTGCAATTCACCTTTTATTGGAAGGTCAGCATGAGTTTCTCAGCTACCCAGTTCCAAAGCCTCTGACATTTGTGCAATGCCAAGGTGGCTACAGCATGAATACTTGCAAAGAAAACTGTAGTTGAGGATAACCTGAGTGTTACAAAGGATAGTCATTTGCAATTTCACATTAAGCCAATAAGGGTATGACTGTGTAAATAGTTTTCCTGACAGAAATTCAATAGTCACTTGCTTATCTTGGCTTGTTCCCTGTAGAAATATAAAATCTTTACTAACCTGTAGGGTAAGATGTGAGAGTTAGCAGATATACATCATAACCTGATTTATTTTCTTTATAGAAAATAATTCAATAGAAATTTCCTATATTATTTAAATGCATAGATATTCTCATATATACTTCAACCATGCACATTCATCTCCTAATATTATATTATAAATAACTGTGAACATTTTCTGATTACTGTTCTCTGAAGTAACAACTATATCAACATTTCCCAATAAGAAGTAGCAATAGATCCTAGAACAATCAAGGTTCTCATTAGTAAGCTGAGGATAAAGTACTAAGTAGGAAGAAAGGCTTTGACTTCTGGTAATATCACAGGAGACATACATCCCTGCAAAGTTAACTTTCACTACAAGGCAGCTTTCCTTTCTAAATATACACTGGCTACAGGGAGTAGATATCTTGTTTGGTGTTCATAGAGACTTTGTGAGAAGGGCAAGCCAGTTATTTTTGTATGCTCTTTATAGAGGAGACTGTCGGGTCAAATGGCTGGCGAATGCAATACTCTTCTCTGAGACTATTGTTTTCCTCCAGGGTGAGAGGTTTCTGAGGATAGGTATTGCACAGAATATAACACATTCTAAATGTGTTCTGACAGGTATAGAGGAGAAAGTAAAAGTTCCTATCTCACACTGACTTAATTTGAAATGTCCTGAGATTGCCAATACACTCATCAAAAGAGTTTTTCAGAAAGTGCTAAGCATTTCAATCTAGACAAATTACTTCTAGACACAGTAAAGGCCCTACATTATAAGTTGAATGGTAACTTTTAGTCTTGGAAATTATTCGGTACAATTCCAATATATAAGAAGGTTAGAATTATTTTCATGAGTATAGGCATTTTATGTGAAATATTAAGAATATGGAGGAGAATAAAATGTCTATGTTCAATAAAAATATAGAAAGACAAGTATGATGAAGAAAAATTGGAACTTTTAGTAGCCTTGAAATGCATATGTTTTTAATTTTGGTTTGCACCCTTAAATGATTTTATAAAAATACATATTAGGAAAAAATAGTAGATTTTTAAACAGTTTTTCATAGACATGAAATGTCTGTAAAAAAATAATTACTAAAAGTACTAATAATTTTATAATATATTTTCTCCTTAATTAATTTGATACCTCTACTAAATGACAATTCTACCCCTTATGTAGTTTGTATATATTCAACTAAATATAAATATATATGGCATATATTATACTATATAATTATATACTATTATAAGTATAATATATATTATGATATAAAAATATAATATACAAATATGTAATATATATTAAAATATATAATATGTAATTTAGCAAATATAATCAACTATATCTTCTATGCTGCTGCTATTGTAGAACAAATTTTAGATAACTGAAAAAAATTTTGTGATAATGTTAGTGAATGAAAGAGATGTATAAGCATATTCATATTGTTTACATGCTTATAGGATGTACATATTTTATATCATTATCAGTGGTTGTATCTAAAATAAAATAATAAATTATATAGGGTCTACATATATCAATGACATTTCTTTAAATATCTGAACAGCCCCCCACATAAGGACACTGAATGCCAAGTTTTATAGAAAATATTCATGTTTCTCTCCTATGTGTGTCTAGTGCTACACATACCTAATGAAAATACCTAATAAAGTCCCATGAAGCTTGTATCATTTTATGTTTGTTATTGGTAATGTTTCTAAATACTCTAAAGAGTGAAATATCTGTAGCTATTGAAACTCAAATCCAATAATCTTAAAGCAAACAAACAAAAATGTAATTTCCAGAAAGTATTCTTTGAGACTTTACAAAAATTCTGAGGTTTTCAGGAAGTAACATAGAAAGCATACAGCAAAATGCATGAATGCACTAAGGTCACTCTCAAACGAAGTGGTGTGATACCACTGAGGCAACACTCGTCTTCACTTTATTTATTCACTTTCATTTTGTTTGAAGAATGACTTGAGCACTAAATGGAATTAAGTCTACCATTGTTTCTTATTACCTTTCAGAAAAAATGTGGATATTTAAATGGTGTAAGTGTCAGCAATATAATTTTGATGTCTTTTGTCATGCAATAAAAATATGAAAATATGAAAATCGATAACTTTAAAAGGGAGAGCTTGTCTTAAAATTTTATTGCTCTGAACCACTAATGTTTGCCTGTCAGCAGACATTAAGAGTTGGCTTTGGGCTTCTCTCTCACACTGCCCATTCCTCCCCACTGTTGCCTGCTGCACATAGATCTCCCTTGTGGGGGCTCACTTCCTGCTTTTCCTGCTTTTCCCCATGAATTTCTTTCTGTTAGTTTGCTAATGAAGATGAGGTCTGTATCATCAGCCTTTGCCGTTAGTCTGACTTCTGGTGGTTCAAAGAGATGGCTAAACAATTTCAAACATCTTTAGATACACATGGAAAGCACAATGAAGTATAAAGAATAGTTAAAATAAAATTAAAAATACATAGTTGCCGGGCAGTGGTGGCGAACACCTTTAATCCCAGCACTCCGGAGCCAGAGGCAGGCGGATTTCTGAGTTCAAGGCCAGCCTGTTCTACAGAGCGAGTTCCAGGACAGCCAGGGCTACACAGAGAAACCCTGTCTCAAGAAAAAAAAATTACCCATTCCCCATTTAAAAAAAAAAAAAATGTAGCTATGCATGCAATTTTCCTCATGCTAATTTCTTCATTTATTGATTAGCCTTTTAAAAACAAAAATCAACCCTGAAAACTATCTTCATGAAAAAAGTAGATGCAAGTTACAGCCTTTAAATTATTTCCTTTCATCATTACTTCCCATAATTTTCAGATTTGAGTTAGAGTTACTAACCTTATGATCTTTCTGTTTCACAGGCTATTTGTGGTATAGGCTATTCATGGCGTAGGCAGGAAAGATTGCTTTGAATTTCATAAGTTTTCCTCTCCTCCTTGGCTAACTATGGCTCCAAATATTAGTTTATCTGTCATTTGTACGTATCATTGGAAAATACATTCCATTTAACCTTCCTTCTCTCTGAGTTAGCTATAATTTTGCCAAAAAAAAAAAAAAAAAAAAGTATAAAGAGATGAAACCTTTCACTTGAATAGTTTGAGTTGTTGACTATAACGCATGTGGTAGTAAATATTACTGCAGTTTAAACATCAAACACAATTATGCTGTTAGAAATAATAGTGACAGCACCTTAAGCATCTCAGTTTATTTTGTAAATAACAAATATTTATCCATTCTATATATATATAATATATATGCATATATATGCATACAGAGAGAGAGAGAGAGAGAGAGAGAGAGAGAGAGAGAGAGAGAGAGAGAGAGAGAGAGAGAGAAGGGATTTACAAGCTACTATTACAGTAATCCCAGCTCTTTATTTTATGAAATAGCTCTCTAATTTATAAGTGGACACTTTAAGTCACTTTTACAGTTCAGATTATAGTGATCCTAGTCATCCATCGATCATTGAGTATTATTATTGAAATGATTCATGCTGTCAAACAAACACTCTTAAAATCTCTAAATATTTTCCAAAGAAAAACTCACAGATTTTCCAGAGAAAAGATGAAAAGAAATGTGTATTGGTAGCTCATTGGTGATTCCCTGTAGAGCCTCACTCCATTGTACACAAGAGAATCATGAAAGTGCTCAAAGGACTTCTCCATGACATGCCCAGTAATTACATAATAAAACCCATGCCATTTCAGCACATAAAATGTTTTAAAGTGATTAGTTTTCTGAAAAGCTAAACTGAAAGGGTGTTATACTCATTAATATTGTCCTGAACCTGGTGTGTAGCAATATATTGTTTTGTTTACATGAACTAGCTCTTAAAATGTGACACATTTTTATTTTTTTATGCTGGGTGGTGATGGTATATACCTATAATCTCAGCAATAGGAAAATAGGGTCAATCAGATCTCCAAGTTCTAGGCAAAGTGTGATCATCTGAGTGAGTTTCAGAGCTACATAGAAAAACACTATCTCAAAAAAAAAAACAAAAATTAATTAATTAATTAATTGAAATAAAATTAGACACAATAATATAATACAAGACATTTAATACATTTTCTGTATGTCCATGTTCTTTTTTTTATTATGAGTAGACATATGCATGCTTTCAATTTCATTATAAAATCAGTTTGACTTATCATATACATGCAATGCATTTTGTTAAATTTCTTTCAATCATGAAATTTTTTCTACAAATACATGAAACATAGGAAAAAGCGATTCTTCACGGATATAAAATTACATCCTTATCAGTTTTTGCAAAATGTAAAAACCCCTAGAAAATGTCTCATGTTGCTAGATGATTTCCCCTCCTTATTCCTTTGTCATATGTATAAGAAAAGCATTTATTGGCTCTAAGGAGGTCAATGCAATCATCTTTTTCATACTTATGAGAGCTGCATTCACCTACCTGAAAGATGATGCTAAGCCTCTCTTCACACTGTAACTAACAGTTAAAACTCTGGCCCTATGTATTAAGTCCCGCATGGCCTGGAGCATCTCTGAAAATGACCAGTGTGGGTGACAAATCACTACTGAATGTTTGACAGCAAAAGAGCATAATTACAGCACAGCAGAAATGACTTCGAATTGAAAGCTGTCAATCAATCACCCTTTTGAAAGTCTCAGGACCCAGATGGTCAGCACGGAAGAACGGAGAACAACCTCCCCACCCTTACACGCTGCTCTCCATACATTCTTGCCTCATACTAAACACCTACAGTGTTTTAAAAGGTATTAAAAAGCACGTGCAAAATTCCACTTTTATAGAGGATTTAAATCTTATTAATCTAAATATCTCCACTGTAGGTAAAAGATACTTTTACCGTCAAAGACTTGAAGCAAGACTTCTTTTATTTATTTTGTCATTTCAACAAGGCTAAATTATCTTTCTATGAATAATACTTTCTCCATTTTGAGCAAGTCATTGTAACTACAAGTAGTGTTTTAAAATAAGGCCCCCACACCCTTTTCCTTCTTGCTGACCTGGTCAACACAGAGCTTCAGGCAACTATCATTCATTAGCATTTCACTGCAAAGGCACAGGAGATATTTCTCATACCATGAAATAGAGGGAGTACACATAAAAATTTGTGCTTAGGTTTTCCTTAATGGAAACTATATTTTGCTTATTTTAAAACCTAATGGAATGGATTGTGTTGCTAGAGGAACACAAACAACCTAAAGATATTATTTTCAACTTTTAAAACACATTCTGGTAAATGATTATGATAATTTGAATGGATACTATGTTTCATGTGACAAACTAGACAGAACAGTTAGATATAAGTTTATCAAAATACCTTTGCAATTTTTGAAACATAATGAAATGCATTGAAATTATAAAAGGTATATATATATACATATACATACATATATATATATATATATATATATATATATATATATATATATATATTCAAGACACCTGGGGCTGTGAGTATACTGGCCACAGTGCCTATCTGAGGAACCTGAGAGAACGTCAGAGATTTTGTAGGAATATGGAGGATGATCCTGTAGGGTACACAACATCACTGAAATAACTAAATAAAGGGCGAGTCCTAAGGGAAGATATTTTTATACGGTGTTTTCATGTATAGCTGTAACAGACAACGGAACATGTCTTTGCTGCCTTGGGCTGCTCCTATTTTTGCTAGCAGGCTCCAGACACCATCCCACCACCTCACCCTTTTGCATCATGTTTGCCGCTGGAGGGCATGTTTATGTCTGTGACCCTTGCTGCTACCTGAAACCAAGTAAGAAGTCCATGATCTTGGCTGCTGTCAGCGACTATGGGTCAAAGGAAGCCTGTTTTGCACTATAGATACTGCAGAGTCTTAAATGAAAACGAGGAACATTAAAAGGCTTCTGTGACAGCGTTCCCCTCCCACTCTCCCTACCCCCAAAAGAAAGAAACAGAAACAGTCCATACAAGAAGTTATTGAAGAGTCCTTTAATATTGTGATAAAGATTAGGAAGTATAGCTCTTCACAGTTAATGTCTTCTCACCGGAAGTGAACGGGGAAACAATCAGTTTTGTTTTTTGTTTTTTTTTTTTAAGGTGTTGGCCACTGGAAGTTTGACCATGCTCCAATGAATATGGGCAACATAAATCAAACGTGATTGTTGTTTCTTTCATTTTTCTTTCTTTTGGGGGTAGGGATAGGGGAAGGCACAAGGGTGAGAGGGTACACCTCGAAGGAATGGGACAGAATATGATAGAGTGCATAGTATGAAATTCCCAAGTAATTAATGAAATTATTGTGCTGGCAGAAAATCTATTTCAACAAAAAAAATATACATTTTTCATACCTGAAGTGAAATCTGGAATACAATGATGCTTTTTAATATTATAGGAAATAATACAAGTACATTTCTGACAATAAAGTAATAAATATAAGAAAATATTTATGATATTTATAAAATATATCTATTCAGCTATCTTTTAAAAATAGATTATATATTTTCAGATATAATACAGTAGCATGTGAGTTTTGTTTATGATGAAAAATATAAATGCCAGTAATCTTCTTTTGAAGTATCAATGTATGTATGAACTTAGATTGTAACCATAGCTCCCTTCGCTTATCTTTATTTTAATTTTTAGTATGTTTCATTACTTTGTTTACATAATCAATTTGTAATGGATTAATGTGGCTAATAAGAGTGTGTGAGCGAGTGATAAAGAGAGAGGGAGAGGGACAGAGAGAGAGAGAGAGAGATCACAGAACCACAAGAATAACAGCTTTCTTATAGTTATTGTTGAAGCAAAGATCTAGACAAAGTTCCTTAGGAAAAATTAATTATATATTGGGATTTATGTTTAAATATGATTTTTTGTTTATAGAGATTTATATATTCATTATTTAGGTGACTATTGGAAAGATAAAAATAATACATTTTGTGAATAATTAACATTTTTAAATAAACAAAAATCACCAGAATTGTTTTTAAAATTGTGTTTATGCTATTCATTATAAGAGTATATTAAAATTTTGGCTGCCTTCACACATTTAGATAGAGACAGAATACACATTTAATAGTTTTCTTCCTTATTAATACACTTACATTGAATCTTTATTTAATTTATTTGGGTTTTGAATTCATTCTCTTTTGATGGGCAACAAGGCAGTCCTACATTATAGAATTTTTCATTGATTTTATTCATTTTTAATAGCCTCAGAAACTTGAGGTGGAAAATTGCAAACCTCAAAAGAAAGACATGAAGACTATTCTAAAGTGCTAATATTGAGTGTTCTAGGATTTTATTGGGCACAATAAAAAGATCTGGAATTGTTCCAGCAGGTAAGAGGTTTAGCTGCACGACATTTTCTAGGAGGAAAAAATGCTCAAAGCACTTTTATTTAAGTGAGTTTTCTCAAGAACAGCACTAGAATTCATTCAATGAAACTAGTGTTTTTTATTCCAATCATAACTGGAAGCTCCTATTTCCTAAGATAAAAATAGATTGGATTTACATGTGCCTATATATGCTCTTCTGCTAAATATTTGTATAAATGTCTGTGACCAATGTTTTGTTGTTTTGTTATGGTTAATTTGTCTATTTTTTAAACAAAATTTAGAAAATGTCATATATAACAAAATGATCTTACAATTTTACATTTACTATGTGAATTTTAGTTAACAGTATAAAGTGAATATTCACTATAACGAAAATTTAAAAGAAGTAGAAATAGCAATAGCAGTGTATTACTTGGGATAATAGAAAATGCAGCATAAAATATGCACTGAGGAACGAGAATCAGAGGCTCAGTAATCACTTGAAAATGACAGAAATAAGAAGTGGTTTGATTGGTTGGTTGGTTTTGTTTGTGTGTGTGTGTGTGTGTGTGTGTGTGTGTGTATGCATATTTTGCCTGTATATAAGTCAGTGCACTGCATGCATGCCAGATACTACATAAGATTCCTTGTATTATTGTAAACTGCTGTATATTTTGTGGGAATCTGCATCCAGTGCTTGAAACCAATAAGCCATCTATCTAATCCAGAGAAATCAGAGCATTTTCACATATAATGTAAGGATGATATCATAGATACTGTACAACAAAAGATACCAGGTATTTACATGGAGAGTTTTATTGTTTTGAGGTATATGGTAAGCACAATGAAGTGAACTTGAATAATGAATAGCCCTATAACAACTTAAACTATTCATAGTTACAATCATAATGTTAGCCTTCACTAGAGATCCCTGGAATTATACCCTGTATTCATTTCTGTACATTACTTCAAACTTCTAAGATAAATAGAAATAGATAAAAAGCCACCTGATGAGGAGCTACCAAAGTGTTTTTCTGTGTACGTAAGTTCTATCTTCTTAGGTTTTGAGACTCCTTGTCTAGAATTAGTTGGAGGCACTAACATATGAACTAAAGCACTGCACAAATTCTTCTTCTTCTTCTTCTTCTTCTTCTTCTTCTTCTTCTTCTTCTTCTTCTTCTTCTTCTTCTTCTTCTTCTTTTCTTCTTAGCTAATGAAACATTTCAACAAGTAGGATGAACATGGAAAATTTGGTGTGGTGTTATGTCTATGATGGGTAAAATCACAAAGGCATATTGAAAGAGAACTATACTTAACCCATTTTCTATTATAGAGATTGCTTTTATTTCTTGTTATCTTCAGAAATACTTTAATTGACTGTAACTGATAAATATTAGTCACATTTTCCTTTTGTGAACAACTAAATATTTCATCTTCTAAAAGATGCTAATAAAAATTTACAAATCATTTGAACTATATGCTGCTCAGCCTCACCTTTAAGTAAAAAAAAATATGTAATACTAAAGAAAGGCTTATATTTTGTGTACTGTGAAATTTTATCCTTGCTATACTATGAAAAGCATGTTATTCAAAGATTTAACAACATATTTCAATTAACTTGTACGTGTTTAAAATTTGACATTCATTCTAAATTTTATCCTGGCAAAACTCTATCACTAACACTTAAATTAAATCATAATGTTCTTTCAGATGACATGAATATACTAAAAACTAAGAGAAATTATTTTTTCCATTTTTTTTAAAAAAATCAGATACTAGTTATTGTTTTGTCTAACAAAATATCTAATTATAAGTGAGGTTTTATAAATGTAAGTATTTTGATCATTCCATAAATGTACAAAATTAGAATAAACTAATAGAATACCCTAGTGAACATAAGTTTAAAACCTTAATAAGAAAACAAACTTCAACATTTGAAATCACAATTTTGAAAAGATTAAATGCCTAACATATAAATTTCCGTACCTGAAGTAATTGATTTCAAGTCTCAGGGACAGAACAAATGTTGTTAAGCATCTTTTGTGCATTCAGTGCTAATTCCAATGTCTTCCTATAGCACTCTCCACTTACAGAATGTATATCAAGTGATTTTTGCAGACTTACTTGTGTTTGACAATGTGATCACCAATTTTGCAAAATTTGTGGATGTTGTTTAACCAGTAAGAGACTCAGCTCTCAGATCTTATTAGAGAAGTTAGTTTGCTGATGTTCTGTTTTGCTGTTGTCTGGTTTTCCTTTTTGTTTTTTGTTTGTTTGTTTGTTTGTTTTTTAGATAAGTTTTCTCAAAGAGTTGCTCAGTCAGTCAGTATAACATGCTTATAACGTCTCTATAACATGCTTCATCAAAGGATCATGGGAAATGGTAGAAGAGAGGCAGAAGTCTGTAATAATCAGATTTGAAGGAAGATATGAGTGAGCCTCTTTCCTCTGGACATGACAGGGTTGCTGCTGCATCTGTGCACTTGCAAGAGGTATGGTATCCTGCACGAGCCCTGCACAAAATCAAGCCAATCAACGTTTTAGTTTTGAGTGAGGATATCATGAGCTATATATATCCTTAAGTTGGGATGTGTGAACTGTCGATGTTCTTTAAGTGTGCATCTTTTGGTAGGTGGACAATATCTTAGTGGATAGTTTCATACTTAGTGGATAATGTCTGGAATACATAGGCTGGAATGAATAACAAATCAAAAATTCAGGGCAGGATGCTCAAAGAAATATGGGAATGTGGGAGTATCTGAAAGTAGTGAGGCAATGAGTAGGGTTTAAGTGATTAAAATATATTGGACACATGTGTAAAATTCTCAAATAATAAAATAGTATATTTTCAAAAGATATGCTGTCTAGATGGATAAAGCAGGTCTCTAGAAGAGGAACATTAAAAGTGTTGAGTTTTCTCTAGTTCATATCTATTTATCTTCTACTTTCATTTCTTAGTTCTAGAAAAATCCAGATGTGGCCACATAGTCTCATGTTTACTGTCACATGCAAGAGTAACTCTACCTATAAATAGCTCCTTCATGGTGATTTACACTCCACACCAAGAACAAAGTCCATCTTTCCAATATTATATTTCTAACCCACATCAAAAATGTGTAATTTAGAACTACTTTGTTCCTCTCCTTTGTATGCAAACAAAGTTAGCATTTATATAATATTTCATTTGTTACTGGAATTTTCTCATTATGATCTCTATGGCTATGAACAATTTCGGCTTTTTATCCTGTTGCATACTTTTGAGAGTTACTTCAATCATGAGTCTGAGGAGTCCGTTAGAACAACAATGATAATTTGATAAACTGTTAATTTGTTTAGTGATGTTTTAAAAGATGTAGTGATAAAAAATGGGGAAATATGCATAAAGATGCTCAGCAGGGAGATATCTCTATAACATGCTTCATCCAAGGATCTTGGGAAATGGTAGAAGAGAGGCAGTGATTATTAATGGAAAATATTATAATGATAGAAAATGGATTTCCAGGAAAGAGTCCAGGTGTAAAGTCAGCATATAGCTTATTCCAGGCAAATGTGTTCCATTAATCATTAGAAAGTATTTATTTATTGTTTTTTTCTCTAATGCTAAATGTCATAATCTCCTATCATCATACTGTGACAACAAACACGTTAAATGAACACAATATGCCTGAGAGTATGTGTCTACATTCCTAGTCATAGAGTTCATGGTTTAAATAATAATAAATTATTTTACTAAGCTAGTCTTGTTTCATTATTCTAAACAATTCAAATATAAGTAACTATTTTTTAATGTTTTAAAAATGGTAATAAAAGAAATCTATACTCCATCCCCTGGATCCATTTACTGGGGACCACAGAGGCAGCTTTAGTACCACAAACCTCTGAGACCACACAGGTAAAACAACAACAACAACAACAACAACAACAACAACAACTACCCAAAAGCAAACCCCCAAACCAACCAACAAACAAAAAACACAAACAAACAAACAAACAAATGAAAGCAAAAAACAAAACACAAAACACAAAAACAAAAAAGAGTGGTGACACCTTACTGGATCTGAAGACTTGCTTATCACTAGAACCCCAGGCCATGCATGTCAGAAGGCTGAGAGAAAACTGAAACAGAAACCAAGAGAAAACCACCCACCCATCCAGATAAACTCAGAAATCAACCTAAACATATAATTACCACATATCAATTTGAACACCCAGAAGTAAATCCATATAACTATGGACACTTGATTTTTGACAAAAAAGCCAAATGTTGGTAGACTAACTAGATGTCTGTATGTGTAAGAATGTAAATACATTCATATCAGTCTCTACATGAAACTCAAGTCTAAGTGGATCAAAAGCACCAACATAAAACCTGATAAATTAATCCTGGAAGAAGAGAAACTGGGGAATATCCTTGTATGCATTGGCACAGGAAACAAAGACCTGAACAATATCTCTAATCAATATCTCTAAGACCAATAATTGATAAATGGGGCCTCATGAAAATGAGAAACCTCTGTAAAGAAGAGGGCAACATCAAATAGACAAAATGGCAGGCTACAAAATAGGAAATGATCTTTATCAAACCTATATCTGACAAAGGGCTGATAGTATATAAAGAATTCAAGAAACAAAACAACAAATCAAATAACCCCATTGAAAAATAGGGTGCAGTCTAAAGAGAACTCATATCAGAGAAATATCTAATGGCCAAGAAGTACTTAAAGAAATGTTTACCATTCTTAGTCATTAGTAAAATCCAAACCAAAATGACTCTGAGACTCCATCTTACACCTGTCAGAATGGTGTCATTGACAGATCATCCTACCAAGGATGTGAAGCAAGGCAACACTCCTGCATTGCTCATTAGAGTTCAAAGTTGTGTAACCATTTTGCATATCACTATGGCAGTTTCTCAGATAATTGGAAATATTATTAATTCAAGGTCCAAGTATACCTACCACTCCTGTGAATATATCCATACTACAAAACTATCATACTACCATACTACAAAAACACTTGCTCAATTATGTCCATAGCTGCTTTATTCTTAAAAGCCTGGAAACAACCTACCCACCAACCAAAGGATGGATAAAGAAAATTGTGCTCATTTACACAATGGAATTCTATATAGATATTAAATACAATGATATTATGAACTTTCTAGGCAGGTGGACAGAAGGAGAAAATAACATCCTGAGGGAGGTAACCCAGACCCAGAAAAACAAGTATGATATGTATTCGCATGTAAGTAGATACTAGCCAGAAATTAAAGGATAACCATACTACAACCATGTTTTATTTTGATGCTTATGCCACACCAGACCCAAAATTTTCACTAGACACTCATTTCAAAGACACCTCTAATTTATAGATAGAAAAAGAGGAGTTGTGAGACAGTGGACTGTGCCAGGAAACTTGATAAGGTAGAGAGGGTCTGAGACCCAAGTATCCAGTTATCTATCAAAAACAGTAGGCACCTCCATGATTCCTACTAGATTCCTTGCCCAGAACATGTGTCCATTCTCCCCATATCAGTCACATAGTGCAAAACAGTTGATTTCCATGCTCATGATGTATCTAGAGGACCTGAGGGTTTAGCCATTAATAAGTTTCCCTTAATGGACATTCCTCCCTTCAAAAGATATTTAATCTCTAGTTTACCCTGAGTTGGTATGCATCTATTTTCCACAATGAACAGTTGGTAAATGGTATAGATAAACATGGACTGTCTCTTTCATTGAGATTCACTATGGGGAGTATGGAGTAAACATAGAACTGCCTAAGTCTCAAGCAGAAGACCTCCCTTCACTCCAAGACAACCATTCCTAACTAAGATCAATTGCCAATGAGCTAAATCAGAACAACTATTTACCCTGCCCTCGCCCTGGGATTATCATTGACCTCAGCCTGAGGGACCCTGACTCTGTTCCCAATTCTTGGTGACCTAGTGATACCTGGCTGTCTAGGAGTTCTGGAGAGCTCGGTCCTGGCCTCATTGAGAGCCCAATGGACCCTGTAACTTCATTACTGACTTCTCTGTTTGGTTTCCAGTGGCGACTAGATGTCCAGAAGTCAGAGAATCCCAGCTTTGGCCTCCTTTATTCCAGGTTGTTTTCCTATCTCCTGAGCAATACTAGGTGCTTCCTTAAAGCCCACACCCAACAGCTGCAGAGCAGGTTCCCTCACCTTTGCCTCCCTAGAAGCAAACACACAAAGAGCAGGCTGGAATGTGGACCTATATCTGACTCCTCCAAATTTTGTCTGTCCAGCATGTTTCACACCCCAGCAGTGGGGCAGAACGCAGACCCACAAACAAAAACCCAAGGAAGGAATGGGGAAGCTTGTCCTTCACTGAGAGAAATAGAATAGATATCTGGGAGAGATGGAAGATGTTGATTGGATGGGGGAGCTGTGGGAATAGGAACAGGAGAAATCAAGTGAGGGGAGGTTGGAGGTCTACTGCGAGAGACAAGTGAAATTGCATGTATGTGTGTGTGGGGGGGGTCATATCTGGGTTGAACTAGAAACTTAGGACAACGGAAATTCCCAGCAATCTATGAGCGTAACCCTATCAAAAATCCTAGCAATGGGGAATTTGAATCTGAAATGGCCATATACAGTAATCAAACAAGACTTCCAATGGAGAGATTGGGAGAGCAACTCAGCCCCAAAATCTTCAGTCCAAGATTTGTGCAGCCTACAGGGAAAAAGACTGAACAGGAATTGAGGAACTGCCAACCAATGGCTGGCCCAGATTGATACCCATGCCAGGAGAGTGTGTGTACCCTTGACACTTTTAATATTGTTCTATACTTGAAGAGAGGAGCCCAGAATAAGTGTCAAAAGAGAGGCTTCATTTAAAAACTGATGGAAACAGATACAGAGACCCACAGTCAAACACTATGTGGCCTTCAGGAATCCTATGGAAAAGGGACAGGAAGGACTGAAGGAGCCTATGTGGCCTTCAGGAATCCTATGGAAAAGGAACAGGAAGGACTGAAGGAGCCACAGAGGTCAAATTACACCACAAGCAAGCCCAGAGATTCAATTAACATTAGCCTAACAACTAGATAGCATGCATGGGACCAACCTAGACCCTCTGCTTGGTCTTTCAGGTGGACTCTGAACAGAAGGGTCAGGGACTATCTCTTACTCTATAGCCAGATTTTCAGCCCCTTTCTCCTAACTGGTTGTCTTGTCTAGCCTCAGTAAGAAAAGATGTGCTTAGTTTTACTGCAACTTGAAATGTCAAGACTGGTTGATATTCATGAGAATCTTATGTACTAATTAATTTAATAAATACAGTGCTTCATTTATTACCAAGCAATCCCTTAACCTTTATTCATAAAACTAGACTTCTGCATTTTATAATGGATATGATATTCTATGAAATATGTATGATGAGATAACAATATATAGTTGAGTGCATGATGTTTAAAAATAATTTATAACTTCACCATATATGGCATTTTATAACAATCTAATAGAATTAATTTGATAAAGTATTACAATTTGTTATAATTAGCTTATTTTCAAAAGTCATATTGTAATATTTTGGTTTTCTATGTTAAGGTTGCAATAACCAATCGGTACTAGAAAATTTTGGATAAGGACCTCAGTACCATTTGTATTCTCAGATTGCATTTCAAGAAATATTTTGAAATTTTAGACATCATGAAACTATGATAATTATTATATTTATTATTATAAATATATTACAGTTACAATCAATTTTAAGCAGTTCAATAGTTCTGATCCAGTTAAGTAATCCAAGAATAAATTATGCCCCTAAATAAAATAATTAATTATAAAAATGGACACTGATACGATAAAAATCAGAAAACAGCCAGAAATAACAGCAACCACAATAAAAAACAGAAACTGTAGTTCCAAGACTCCACAAACACTAGTATTACATGTTTCTTTTGTTTTTAAGTTGGATGTTAGCTCCCCTTTCAGGAGTTTTTAACATTTGAGATTATGTTATGATGCTTTTTTCCTGGGTGGAAAAGAGGATAAGTGAGCTAAAAAATGAGTTGTATCAGCAAGTTTCAGCTACAAACAGTGAAGCTGGTAATACAGGGCAGGGAGGGAGAGATTATCAAGTTTAGCACAAAGGAAAGGGGAAACCCACTGTGGCACTGGATTCAAACAGAAGCAGACTCCTGAGGGAAGGTGTAAGGCTAGATAAAATAGCAAGAGAAAACTGGAAGAGGAATGAGGAGAAAAGGGGGGATGAGAAAGAAGAGAAGGAAGAAGATGCTGCTGAATTTGAATTAAAGAGGGTGCAGAGTTCTTTGTGGAGTTACAGAAAGCAGAAGGAGAATAGCAGTCTCTCCTTCCCTTGGAGCTCTGAATCACTTAGACTCTGTTTTAAGCAAGACTCTAGCTCAGAAAATAGAAAAGCAGTTTGCAGAATCAGAGCCCAACACATCTCACAGGAGAGCACAGAGGATGGAATTGTTCCTCGGAGACTGTAGTTTCACAGCCTAATTTTATATAACATTGTTTTTATTACATTCTTATATTGTATTTCCATCAACATAAGAACACAGTGTTGTTTTTTTAAGGCCTGTCTCTGAAAGGTAATTGATTTTTATTTGTTTCAACTCCTTCCTCAAGTTTTTTCTTTTTATTAGTGTTCCCTCGTCATCATCTCTACACAACCATGGGAGTATTTGGAGGCTTTGCTTGTTCTATGCAGCTTTAATTTATCCCTCTCCATATGGATAACTCTAGCGCATACACCATTCCTCTGTCCAGATTTCACTCTTTGTGCCTTTGATTCTCTCCACCTTGCTCCTGTTAGTAAAAACAAGAACTCCATCTGACTATATTATGTTAGAGAGCAGCACATGGTAGTATCATGAACAAATGTCCTAGACATTTCATTCAATATTGGAACCTGAATATAGTGATTTCTTAACTCTATAGTGTAGCATGTATCAAACACAAGTTTCTTTGACTTTTAATCGGAAAGTGTATGCCAACAATGAAGGTAACTGTGGACAATGTGCTTATGCATCAAATTTGGCATTAATTAATCTCTCAATGAAAAAAAGGGTAAAGCTAATTCAAATTTCAATGTTTTTCAGTCTAGAAGATGATAAATATCCCAATCTACAGAGCCTAGATAATGGGCTATAAGAGATGATGTATGAATTTGTCCAGATGCATAAGAAGTTTAGGAACAAAATGTACCACTCAACTAAACTATTGGTATTCTTCCCTATATTCCCTCTCCCATCACAACTAGCATTTGAAAAACCAAAGTCACATAATACAGACGGCTTTAATAACCTGCACTGATTAAAGAAACTATCAGTATGTGTCAAAATGTACTTCTATCATGAATTAAGTACTACTTAAATCTGAACTTGTTTGAAAAAAATGTGGAATGAAGACAGCAGAATAAGAATAGAAAGAACTAGAATAAAAATGTTGGAAAGTACATAAAGTTAAGAAATATAAAGAATAAAAGTTGAATTATCTAAAGAAAGGAAAAACATGACTTCAGATGATCTGATGAACCATAACTTGTAATGGTGCCAATCATTGCTTATTATATATATATATATATATATATATATATATATATATATATATATATATATATATATGTGTGTGTGTGTGTGTGTGTGTGTGTGTGTCATGCTACTTATTGACATAATTTGGAAATTAAAATAAATGTGTTAATTTTTGCTTTTCTAACAAAAAGAAAGTAAACTGTTGCATATGATAAAGTCCTTTACATTTTAATATGATAGACAGGCCATATTCTTTTGAAACAAAATCAAAAGTGTTAGAGAGGAGACAGTTATAAGGGACCTTGAACCCCCCTCCCCTCTTTTTTTTTCTCAGCTCTAATCCCAAACAGTCTATTTCACTTTCAAATATCCTTTTTTACACATATACATATATACTTAGGATGATATAAACTTGAATTGTAACCATTTCATAAACAAGTTCACTTCTTATGTGCAAATGTCATATAGAATTCCAAATTTAAGCTTCTCTTCTTTTATCTTGATTTCTTAGCTTCTTTTCTTCTGTAAATGATAAGCTTCATAGCATAATATGTCATGCTACTTATTGACATAATTTGGAAATTAAAATGTGCTAATTTTTGCTTTTCTAACAAAAAGAAAGTAAACTATTGCATATGATAAAGTCCTTTACATTTTAATATGATAGACAGGTCATATTCTCTTGAAACAAAAATCAAAAGTGTTAGAGAGGAGACAGTTATAAGGGACCTTGACCCCCTTCCCCTCTTTTTTTTCTCAGCTCTAATCCCAAACAGGCTATTTCACTTTCAAATATCCTCAGGCTAATTATTTCCTGATTGATCTTCTTAAATGAGCTTTTCACTGCTTCATCTAATGGACATGTGCCCTTCCTTAAATCTTTGTCAAACTTGCTCATACAAAGACAGATCCCTGAGAGGTGACTTTAGCTTTCTGCTAAATAGGTCAGCCTGACAAAGAATGGAGGAAAATTATGGAAAACTTGGCAGAATTCAAATCCAATAGTATATCTACATTTCTGTGGTGTATGTTTCTGTGACTGCTAATGATACGGATGTGTGTCTTGTTACAGCAATAGCTAATTACCTAATAAGTTGAACTTGACAACATGTAGACTATTTAACAGTGTCTATTTTGCGAGTGAGCATACTTGCTTTGGGAGTCTCTCTACTAGCTGCTAAATTAATGCAATGGCCTTCAATAACTTAATATGCATTTGCCTTTCCTAGACTTCAACTATTGAAAATCTATCATTTATCTTCATCCCGAACTCTAGGGAATTTTATAAGAACCTATTTTGTGCTGAACTATGCTAAACTTGTGCATAGAGATTTAATTTCTACATCTAAGTGGAGACAGTTTCTTTAGGTCTTACCTTTTTGGAATCTCTTTTCTCTTGAATAAGAATAAAGAATAAGGGTCCAATAGATCCTTTAAAATATTGACAATAGGGACCACACCTGTGCTGCATTCACAATGATTAACCATTGTAACTTTAATTTTTTCAAAGCCAGCATTTAAAGATGATTCTTAAATGTTCTTCTACCCCACAAGCCTCCAGAAATACTGGGAAAGAAAGGATACAGGGAAGTGGACTGTTTCAAAATAGTGGAGTAAATCTCATCTGTGTTGTCAGGAAATCAGTAGTTCAGTTCACATGTCAGCTGCAGAAGCTCAATTCACTAACACACACTTCCCAGATATACCAGCAGTCCAGTTCTATAGAGACTGATAGCAATCATGAATCAACAGAGACAACCAGGCCTAAGCCTTGCCACCATTCATCAGGAGGTATCAGAGTCAACAGGAATGCCAGGAAAAGTTCTATTCTGTGCCTCTCTCATGAAGCAAAGATCAGCAAAGACATGAGACCAACAAGCACTTAGCGATGCAAGCAAACCAAGCTCAGCCTCCATCACTCTCCATTGAGTCCTTTTTATACTTCCTCCAAACATCACATGTCCTCCACAAGTCTTGCCTATGCACATGCATTGTCTCAACATGCTAGTCCAACTTAGCAAAACTCCACCAGTGTCTAACTCGGCTGGTATCACTCTTCAGCCCAAGTTGGCAGAAACTGCAAGAAACTGCAGCACACCACCGGCAGCTTTTTGGTTCTTTTCTTTCTATAGATTTGCAACAAAGAGACCACAACTATGTAGTATAAGGTGGACCAATGTATGTGTATCATTAGCTAAGAATCATTTATCATATGTCCTTTCATGTACTTGCTTTAGCAGAATATCCTTTCACCTCTGTCTGCTTCTGTGAAACATTTCTTCATGTGTTTGCCCCACGAAAACTACACCGAACACAAATGACTTTGCAAAGAACCTGTAAGTTTCCACTTCACATATTTCACCAGAATGTTTCTTGACTGCTTTTCCTACTCCTTGTTATAGAATGATCTTTTATCAGCCAATAGCCTACGCTTAATTCCAAAGGTACTTCAGGAGGTAACAGACATACATAAGCAATATGTTATAGGTATGGGTGCTGCTGTTATCATTTCTCCCTACATGTGGGAAACCTCGGACAGTAATATTTGGAGGGACAACAAAGCACAGACACATCTACATTGCAAGAATTCAGTGGCAGCTCTGTCTGGCCTTAGTTGTTAACTACATATTATTTTTATTAAAACACAGTACCTCCATCCCATCCTTGATGCCGACTTGAAAAATATCTTTACATGGAGATTACGATCCCCAGGTGAAAAAGGAACTGACAACTGGTGTATCACATATACAGATGTGCATAATGGAAGATAGTTGGAGAATCTACATAACTAAAGGATTATCCTTGTGACAGAAAGAAGGTGTAATAAAAGTCAAGTCCATGGAATTGAAGGAAGAACAGAGAATGGTAGGTTATATGGGACTATTTTGAGGGAGAAAAATGGTACATGAATAGATAGATAGACAGAAACAGATAGATAATCTATATCAAATCCTGCAAAATAACAGTGAATGGTAATTCCATGATTCTAAGTACTGGACATGGTCTATATACTACAAACATGTTATTAGAACATAATTCATATTGAGTCCATAATAGCTGGTCAATTTTTCAAAGAAGGTGTCCAACACTGTCAGTAATTGACAGTATTGTCAATTGTGAGGTATAAGATTTTAGACTATGCAGTATAGAAATTCTTGTGATGATCAGACTAAATGAAAACTAGGGGATTCATGAAGTAGTCTGTGCAGGGCTGATTTCTCTATGTGTGATCAAGGCACTATGAGGCCATATGTCTCCAGGTAGGGAAAGAGGCATAGATCAGTAGAGAAGAAGGCAAAATTGAACTCACAGAGATCATGTCAAACCAATAAAGTTAAACAGAAACCCTCATCTGTCCTAATTTCGATTCAAATCAATATTGAAAATATGATTTACCTCCAGAAATAATTATTTTGTTTATATTGTGTTCAGTGTAGAATGTGCAGTACTTATGACAAAAAGGATTTGGCTTTGATGACACTGGAGAACCTTAAAACTAAACAAGTTGGTACAAGATGCTAATTTGCTGGAGGTGCCATAACATACTACACAACACAGAATGGTTTGGAGTGCTGTGACTCTTGTTACACAGAGAAATACAGAACACCAGGGTGAGAGTGTAGGACAGAGATAGAGTGTTGTCATACCATGTGGTTAATCTCTGGAGACACAAGAAAAGTAAAATAAATAAGTTGTTACACAGTTGTATCTGTAACCACTCTTCCCAGGAAACCACGAAGTAATTGGATTTTTATATTCTATAATTTAGCATAGATGTATCTGGGGAATCTATTAATATCCTAAATCAAGCTTACTTTGTTTGATACTCAAGAATTTAAATAGACATTGATAATTTCAAATTGTTTTAAATAATTGTATACTTTGAATTTTGTTTTCAATATTTCAGGAGTATAATTGGATTGGCACTCACTTCTAAAGCTGAGAATAGAGAATTTCACATCACCCTTGGCTTGTGTATGTGTGTGTGTGTGTGTGTGTGTGTGTGTGTGTGTGTGTGTATCTGCTTGTGTGTCTGTGTGTCTGTGTATCTGTGTGTGTGTGTGTGTGCACTGATCTCTCTGCCTGTGTGAGACAAGTAGGATGATTTGTATCAATGTGGAGAACTGTTAGTTGCTTGTTAGTGACAGTGTCTGCTGGTCACACAGGGATCCTGGAGGCCAGATGAAGTTCCATAGTAAAAGTAAAAGACAACCTTGTTTTAGATCATGTTTTGATTCAGAATCCTGGCAAGAACGAAGCAGGGATAATTGTTGAAGTGAACTGTTGATAGAATACTCTTTAAAAAAAGGTATAAATTCATGTTCGATGTCACAAAACAAATTCTCATAAAGTTAACAGATTAAAGAAATAGTGGCTTGCTGTCATTTTCTCTATGTGAAAAGGTTAGGCACTGATAAGTTGGGTTATCTATTTGAGGTCTCATAAGATTATGGTAACATTTTGAAAAGCAGATTCCTATCTTAGAAGTGTCATCTGTAAGCTAGTGCCTCATCACAGTCAAGACACTGTTTCTTTTCATTCGTTTTTGTTCTTTATCTTACTGTGACTAATGAATATTAATTGTACATATAAATAGGCTTCACTGTGACATTTATATGCAATCTTACTTTCTATCCTACATTGAGCAACATCATGATAAAAAATAGGATAAAAATAATTCTATTCATGGTTTGTAAGCAAAAATGTCCCTGTGTGTCTATCCCATTGGTCTAGGGAATAATATATCAAGGTTTCTAAGTACTATGCAAATTTTTACACTTTTTTTTTGTCAACTGAACATATATTACACATATTAGAGTCTTTGTGAAAGAGACAACCTCAGTTGAAGACTTGCCTCTCTCCATCAGACTGACCTGTGAGCAGATACATGGGAAATTTTCTTGATTGATGAATGAAAGGGTCTATCCCACTATGGACAGAACCATGCCTAAGTAGGTGTACCTGGACTCTGACAGATGCAAAGATGAACAAAACATAAAGAACACACCTATAAGCAATATTTCTCCATGGTTTCTGCTTCAGTTCCTACTTGAAATTCTGTTCTGAATTGTACCACTAATGAACTGTTACTTAACAAAGTTTCTTTTAATCATATTTATTATAGCATCAGAAAAGTCAGATAAAAGAGGATCTTTTAAAATATATTTATTGTATGTTTGTGTGTGTGCACTCATATAAACAATCAATCAATGAGGCACATGTAGAGGTTAGAGGGGAATATACTGGAATCTGTTTTACTTATGTCCCATTGGCCTCCCCCCAAATAAACTCAAATAAAGCCAGCAGTTTTACATATTCAGTCATATTGCCAGACTCTTATTTGTTTTCCTTTGTATTTCTAGTTTTCCAATATTGTTCACTATTTTTAAATATTTATTTTAATATATGTATATAATTATATGCCAGTATGTGTGTATATATGTATGTATTTATTTATGTATGTTCACCATGTAGGTACCTTCCCTGTGCATAGGCCAGAAGATTCCTTAGAATTGAAGTTACATACAGTTAGGAATCACCATTTGTGTCCCAGAAACCAAATTGGGTCCTCTGCAATATCAGGACCTATTTACTGTTGGGACATCCCTATATCTAATTCCTCATATTTGTTTTAACTTCAGGCTTTATGGTTTAAAAATAAGTCATCACAATATTTTCTATTAGTTTTCTAAACTCTGATTGTTTAGACACTTGATATGTTTCATAAGTACTGTGGCAATGTCCAGTGCCTGTCCAGAAAAATTATTACTTTTTAGTCAATCCACTGTTAGATCTAAATTGACTGAGACCAACATTGTAATTCTGGACATAAAGCAATAAAAATGCCACATTCACTACATAATAATATGTTTTATAAATAATTTGAATTAGACATTTATTCCATTAGGAAACATAAGTTATATTTTGAAGTAAGCCAGCATTTACACAGGAAATTATTCATGGAGATGAAGTTCCTCTTTCATACATACAATCATGAATTTGATTAATATCCCCAACTGTGCTTCTGTCATACAGTGGAATTAGAACATGTTTCTACCAATTAATTCATAGTGTCATAAATGTGGCTTTTAAATCAAAAATTCATGCCCAAAAGATCAAGGAAACGCATTCACACCCTTCAGAAAGATATGAATAATAAAAATGCAACAAAAGAAAAAGTAAATATTTAATTACATGAGCAGCAATGGAAGAGAATTTGGTATATCAATTCTTTTTTTCTATTACCATCCACTTGATATTAAAACCCAGCTTCAATGCAGGCATGTATTTGTTCATGCTTTGATAAAGAAATAATATAAAGTTGTGCCATTATTACAGTTTTGCAATAAAAACAATTATTAAATAAAAATTTGTCATGATATTTCATTATATGGATATAAATTCATAAAGGATAAGAAATAAGAATGCATAAGTGTAAAAAGATATGATTTATGTTTTATATAAAGATACATATATTTATATTGAATTTTAATTTATAATAAACATCTTATTTTATAGAACCATTTGTAGTATTTCTGTCATCTAGCCAAACTGACTTTCTGGATTTATAATGATCTAAGAGTGAATATACATTTATGAATTTAGTAAACAAATATTTTCTCAGTATTTTTTAGAGGAAATACAAGATAATACTAAAACATGATCACAACCATAAACATAAATGTGCATTAAAACTCTAACAATATGTGAAGTGCATACAGATCCCTGTCTGGTACTCCTGTGATATTATGATACTGAAGGTGATAAATGTTTGGACATGGCAGAGATTCAGTGAAGGTTTGCAAAAGGACAGCTTTTGATTATGATACAAAAGTATGGATAATATATTACTCAGCAGACTGTGGACTACAGGCAGAGTGCATAAGAGATGTATAGCTAGAAAAAGGTAAATATGTTAGAATTGGCTGGGGAATACCAAAAAGATGAAAATGTGTAACATTTATGACATTTGGAATAATTCAGGAAGTCTGGATGTAATTCTCAAGGTGTTAGAAGAGGTTATAGTATTTAAAATTTAATAAAAATGAGACATATGCACTCATACATATATACTCAAGCACATATTGTTATATATATGAATAATTATGTATATATCACAGTCATAACATATGAATTAACTTAGAGAAGAATTAGATAAACATATATATGGAGAGTAATTTTCAAAACACAGCAATCATTTTCATAAACCACCTGTGTTGTAGGAAAAATCCCACTACAAGTAGAAGGTACTTCATTATGTAAACCAGAACATTTAAAATATTATTAACTACATACTGAAGTTTCTTGAAAATAAGTTTAGAAGTTAAAATCAGCAGATGACTGGAGCAAAGAGAAATAATTTAAGAAAATTCTTGCCAAATTGAATCTTTTAGTATAGTTATAGTCAAATGAGGTTTAAAGACCTCAACATATGAAATAAACATTATTTACACAATTAAGTAACAATATAACATTAGATAACTATGATTTCTATTAAGCAACCATCTTAAAATTTAAAGCACATGCCTTGGGCAATCATGAGATGCTTTATCAAACTCCTGCATCCTGACCCAAAAGTGCTTACGGCCAGTGGATTCTATCCTGTGACATTCATGTTAGCTTGTCCCATGGGAGCTGCCGTATTGTACCCACAGCAGGTTATTCAACCAAACTGTATTGTG
Organism: Mus pahari; assembly: GCF_900095145.1. Taxonomy (NCBI): domain Eukaryota; kingdom Metazoa; phylum Chordata; class Mammalia; order Rodentia; family Muridae; genus Mus; species Mus pahari. Next base: position 40,564,184 of record NC_034593.1, read on the forward strand.
TGCACCTTGCTTTACACAGGCCACTTGCTTATAATTAATCTGGGACAATCAGGTCTGTGGAACAGTACAGCATTGAATCAATGTAATTTTTGTAAAGTAATTTTTAAGCATACACTCCTGCTGGGGCCTAATTAATCACCAATGACTCTACAAAGGACATAACTAAGAAAGAAATTGCTAAAACTTATTCTTTTGGTGTAAATAGTAACTATAGCCCAATAAAATAACAAAGAAAGACAAAAAGAAAGATGAACATACCTTTGCACAAATCACATGACTAAAGTCATCACTGAAAAGTTTCCACAGATTAAGAAATTCTGTTTTTGTTTTTACTCTCCCCAAATGAAACAGTTCTTCCACATAGATAGATAGATAGATAGATAGATAGATAGATAGATAGATAGATAGATAGATAGATAGATAGTTAGATAGATAGATAGATAGATCCCCAAGCCTACTTCAGAACATTTTATCTTTTTGAGATTACTGATTTAATTATTAATTTTAATTAAATAGAGAAAATGTTTTTTGGAGAACCTATAAACAGATGCAGATGTAGAGAGAAAGTATTTACTCTGGGATTTCCTCCTTAATATAAAATATCAATGTTGCATTATTTAAAAATAACTGAAAATAGGATATGTGTAATTTAAGATTATATTTGCCATGAGTTTTAAAACTAAATGGGCATTCTATATTTCACTTTGAAGTAGCTTGTATAACTCAATAGGATTTTTTTGAAATTTCAACTTTTTAAACAAGTATTTATTTCCACATTTTGTACCTTTATAATTTATGTTTGGCATTATGTAATGCACCCTTTACAAGTTTGAAGATGTCTATCTTTTATGAAATGGAGTCTATGAATTGTACTGTTCAGAACATCTGTACTACCATCTACTGGAAAACTGAGTATATATCAGCCATAATATTCTTATCAGCCACACAAACACAATACAATTAATTTTTTAAAATACAAATCAACTTTGAAAATAAGAATAACATTAAGTGTTATCAGTAATCATAATATTAAGAGATTACACAACATATATATTGTATTCAGTATTCTTCCATACATATGGTGAAGTCTTTTGGTGCCAGGATGAGGAAATTTGCTTGCATCCCCAAAACTAACATAGAAGACCACAGCTGAGGAGGATTGTAACCCTGTAGAAAGACCAGCAGTCTCAAGTAACCTGGACACAGAAGGGAGATCTCTCAAACACTGGATCTCCAATCAGGCAGTATACACCAGTTGATATGAGCCTCACTGCCAAGTCTGGGTTTAGTCAGAGAAGATGCACCTAACCCCCAAGAGACAGGAGGCCCCAGGTTGTTTAGAGGTCTGGTAGGGTTGAGGTGGGGTGGGGTGGGGACATCCTCATGGAGACAGGGGTACAGGGAGGAGGTATGAGATGTGGAAGAGTTGGAGGTTAAACCTGGAGGGGAATAAAATCTGGAGTTTAAAATTAAGTAATTAAGTAAGTAATTTAAAAAGTACAATATGGTCACAGGTGTCTGCAGACCTGGTACTAGGAAGGGTGGAGCCACAGAGATCTCCAGTGGCTGCTCACCAATCCTAGGGAGAGTTAGTTCGATTTAGGTTGAATTAAGAGCCTCATCTTTAAAATGTCAAGAAAAATACTAGAAGAAGACACCACATTTTAAGAACTGGTCTCTATAGACACATGCATATATGCATATTTCCATACACATATACACACACCAAAACAAAACAAAACAAAACAAAATAAAACAAAACATTCACTTGCCTTGTGTGGCAATTTGGTGTTGGATTTCTCCATGAAGTATTATTGAAATTCTAGGAATCAATAAAAGCATCTGGACAAAATTCCACCCATCCCTGGTGGTGCAGTCATCAACAGAGAATGTCCAGGACTCTAGAATCCCTCTTGGCAGGGTTACAAGCAGAGGGCCATGGAGGGACAGTTGTGGGATCTACATGCACCCTCTCTGCCCTTAGCTTATGCTTTTACTCTTCAAGAGTGCAGCTCTGCTGGCTAGAGAACTAGTCCAGAATTCACACCCAGCATGAATCTTGGGTGAGTTCCTTTATAGTGGAATTTAATAGGGCTCGCAATTTTCAAATCTGAGAGAGTGTTTCTGTTTCTTGTTTTCTTTTAATTGTTTTACTTATTTTCGTTCCAGATGTTGCCTTCCATTCCTCTATTCAACAGTTTATCTTATTTCACCTCCCGTTTGCCTTTGAGATGCCTATCCCCAGCTCACCCCTACCTGGGCATCACCTTTCCTAGGACCTCAAGTCTCTACAGGATTAGGCACACGCTCTCCAACTGAGGCCAAAAAAAGGCAATCCTCTGGTGCATGAGTGCAGCGGCTTCAGAACAAGGTATGTATGTTCTTTGGTTGATGGCTTAGTCTCTGGAGCTCTCAAGGGTCTTCCTATGGGGTTGTCATCCTTTTAAGCCTCATCAATCCTTCGCCTATCTCTTCCATGGGGATCCTGAGCTCTGTAAAATGGTCGGCTGTATTTGCATCTGTCCCAGTCAGCTGCTGGTAGAATCTTTCAGAGGAGAACCATGCTAGGCTCCTGTGTGTAAGCATGACATAGCATCAGTAATAGGGCCAGGCTTTGGTGCCCACACATAAGATGGATCCCAAGTTGGACTAGTCATTGAAATGCTTTTCCTTGAGTCTCTGCTCCCTTTTTGTCCCTGAATTTCTTTTAGACAGAATAATTCTAAGTCAGAAATATTGAAAGTATCTTGGAAACCCCATCTTTCCACTTGGGGCCCTGCCTATCCACTGGGGGTTAGTATTTTCAGGCTCCCTCTACTTACTATTGAACATTTTGGCTAATGTAACCCCCATTGAATCCTGAGAGTCTTTCACTTCACAAGTCTCTGGAGCTTTCTAGAGGGTCCTCCCACCCCCAGAAGCTACGTATTTCCATTCATTCACCTGGCCCTCTAGGCTTCTCTTTTACTTCCCTCCCATATCTAATCCTACCCCACTTTTCCCCTCCCTCTCACATCGCTCATGCAGGTCCTTCCCTCCCTCTGTCTCCCATAATTATTTTCTTCTTGCTTCTAAGTGGTATTGAAGAAACCTTATTTGGGCCATCATTCTTATTAAACTTATAATGGTATGTGGGATGACTCATGGGTATCCTGTACCCTTGGGCTAATATCCACCTATCAATGAGTACATACCATGCATGTCCTTTTTGCATTGGGTTACCTCACTCAGGATGAGATTTTCTAGTTCCATCCATTTGCCTGCAAAAACTCAGGATGTCCTTGTTTTTAATAGTTGAATAGTATCTTATTGTGTAAAAGAATCATATTTTCTGTATCTACTCTTCAGTTGACAGACATCTGGGTTGCTCCCAGATTTTGGTTATTACAAATATGGCTGCTATCAATATAGTGGAGTAAGTGCTCTTGTGGAGAAACATCTTTGGGGTATATGCTTAGGTGGTATAGCTGGATCTTTAGGTAGAACTATTTCAAATTTTCTGAGGAACCAACAGACTGATTTCCAGAGTGGTTGTACAAGTTTATAATCCCACCAGCAATGGAGGAGTATACCACTTTCTCCATATCCTTGCTAGCATGGGCTATCACTTGAGTTTTTTTATATTAGCTATTCTGAACGGTATAAGGTTGAATCTCAAGGTTCTTTGATCTTTATCCCCTGATGGCTAAAGATGTTGCAAAATTCTTTAAGTGCTTCTCAGACATTAGAGATTTCTCTGTTGAGATTTTTTTTATGTTTAGCACTGTTTTTAGATTGGGTTACTTGGTTTTTTGGAGTTTAATTTCTTGAGTTCTTTATATATATTTGGATATTGTTTCCATATCAGATATAGGGTTCATGAAGATCATTTCCCAATCTGCAAGTTTGTCCTATAGAAGGTATCTGTACTAGTCAAGGTTTTCTAGAATCACAGATCTTATGAATGTTCTCTATATAGTAAGGGAATTTGTTGTGACTTACCGTCTGTAGTCCAAATCCCCAATAATGGTCAGCTGTGAATGGGTAGTCCAAGGATCTAGAAGTTGCTCAGTCCCTCAAAATTATAACACTTGATCTTTGACAAAGAAGTCAAAACCATACAGTGGAAAAAGAAAGCATCTTCAACAAACTGTGCTCTTCTAACTGGCAGTCTGCATGTAGAAGAATTAAAAAAGATCTACATCTATCACCTTGCACAAAGCTCAAGTCCAAGTGGATCAAGGACCACAACATAAAACCAAATACAAGGAGAGGGTGGTTTTTAAGATGAGTTTTCTCCTATGATAGGAAACAGAGGAAGTTCTGCCAGAGATAGTCAATCTTCCTGCCCCAAGAGCACCAGCCTTAAGAAACCAACAGCTGTCCTTGTACATATCAATGCCATCTTTTTGTTACAGGATAAAGGGTCACTACCTACACTCAATCAGGCTGTTGAGGTCTGGAAAGACAGTGGAGGAATCTTCAGCTAATAGGACCAAGAAGAATCAGATATTCCACAAACTATTTTCATTCCTATATGAAGGCATAGACTAGCAAAGAAAGGAGAGATGACAGATCCTAAGACAGAGATGGACATCCAAAAGATACTACCCTTCTTTGTTGGAGGGGGATACTCAGAAATCTTCACTATATTTCAGGATCCCATGTTAGGTGCCAGCTCTGACCCTCCATGCCTTCAGGAACCATTGGCTGATATTGGTCCATGAGGGGAAAGGGAACAGAGAAGATACAAGGGGAATGTGAAGAAGCTCTGTGAGTATTTATGTTGAAGAAACCACACTAGGACAAGCTGCATGAAGTGAGAACAACTTTACTTGAGGTGATTCATGGCTGTCTTAGTCAGGGTTTCTATTCATGCATAAAACATCACTACCAAGAAGCTGTTGGGAAGGAACAGGTTTATTCTGCTTACACTTCCATACCGTTGTTTATCACCAAGGAAGTCAGGACTGGAACTCAAGCAGGTCAGGAAGCAGGAGCTGATGCAGAGGCCATGGAGAGATGTTCTTTACTGGCTTGTTTCCCCTGCCTTGCTCAGCCTGCTTTCTTATAGAACCCCAGACTACCAGCCCAGAGATTGCAAAATCCACAAGGGGACTGCCCCCTTGATCACTAATTGAGAAAATGCCTTGCAGCTGGATCTCATGGAGGCATTTCCCAAACTGGAGTTTCTTTCTCTGTGATAACTCCAGACTTTGTCAAGTTGACACAAAACTAGCCTGTACAATTGGTCCCTTGTCAACTTGCCACATAAACACATCACTAGTAAGGCTCAACCCTTAGTTCTTATTCATCTCCAAGATCTAAACAGCTTTAAAAATCCCACAATCTTTACATATTAAAAGTTCAATCCTTTAAAAATATCCAATATCTTTTAAAATCCACAGTCTTTTTACAATTAAAAGTCTTAACTGTGGGATCCACTGAAATATTTTCTTCGTTCAAGAGTGAGAAATATCAGGGCACAGACACAATCAAAAGCAAAAATCAATCTCCAACTATCCAATTTCTGGGATCCAACTCACAATCTTCTGGGCTTCTCTAAGTGCTTGGATCACTTCTCCAGCCCTGTCCTTTGTAGCACACATGTTGTCTTCTAGGCTCCAGCTGCCTGTACTCCACTGCTGCTGCTGTTCTTGGTAGTTATCTCATGGTAATGGCATCTCCAAAATGCTGCTGTTTTCCACTATAACTAGGCTTCAACAATAGCCTCTCATAGGCTCTCTTCATGATGCCAAGCCTCAACTCCTTTGCATGACCCCTTCAGTCCTAGGCCATCAATTGCAACTGAGGCAGCACTGCACCAATGACCCTCCATGGCTTCCCACAGTGCCAAGCCTCAGTTGCTCTTCGAGACCCTTTCATGACTTCAAAACAAGTACCACCTGGGTAACTCTTACATATTACTAAGTCCAGCCACAGCACAAGGTACAACCTTGGCTATCTCTGGAACACAGNCTCNGTGTTCTCAGAAAATACTTCCCAGAAGATATCACCTCAATGATGCTGGTCTCTTCTTAATCACAGCTAATTTCTTAGCTCCAGCTAACCAGCATCAATAGTCTCAGTAACAAAAAAGTTTTGCTTTAGTAGTTCTGGTATCTTGTTAATCACAGCTGATTCTTCAGCCCAAGCTAACCAGAACCACAGAATCTTCACAATCAAAATAGCAATGGCCCTGAAAAATGTCTTTAATCTTCCCTCTGGAATTTCACAAGCCAGGCCTCCATCTTCTGCACTTTTCTCAACATTATCTTCCAAGCTCCTACAAAACATCCCACAGAGTTTTTAACAACGAATAGATCTTGTGGCCCAAAGTTCCAAAGTCCTTCCACAGTCCTCCCTAAAATATGGTCAGACTGTTACAGGAATACCCCTCTATGCTGGTACAAATTTGTCTTAGTCATGGTTTCTATTCCTGCACAAAACATCATGACCAAGAAGCAGTTGGGGAGGAAAGGGTTTATTCGGCTTATATTTTCATACTGCTGTTCATCACCAAAGAAGTCAGGACTGGAACTCAAGCAGGTCAGAAAGCAGGAGCTGATGCAGAGGCCATGGTGGGATGTTCTTTACTGGCTTGCTTCCCCTGGCTTGCTCAGCCTCTTCTGTTATAGAAACCCAGACTACCAGTCCAGAGATCGAACTATCCACAAGGGGACCTCCCTCCTTGATCACTAATTGACAAAATGCCTTGCAGCTGGATCTCATGGAGACATTTCCCAAACTGGAGCTTCTTTCTCTGTGATAACTCCAGCCTGTGTCAAGTTGACACAAAACTAGCCAGTACAATGACTTATATAATTTGGGGGAGTTGAGGTTAGGAACACCCAGAATAGTAAATGTCATTGGATGATGGCTTAGTGTACAAAAACCACTACATTATCATGCAAAGCATTTCAGGAGTCCCCACTACTTGCAGCAGCTTCCTATCAGGGGAAAGGAAGTTGAAGTTGTAATCTTAACCAAGGCTAGATGACATTCTGTAGGTAGAGGTGTGGCAGTTTTTGAACTCACCAGGTAGGATCAGAGAAGACGAAGCCCTGCCAGTTTAGGGAGTCCTTCATATTGCATTGAGCCCTAGAAGGCTATCTGGACAATAATATACTTAAGGCTTAATTAGAAGAGTTTTCCCATAGGAAACCCTGAAGCATTTGTCTCAAACTAATAATTGGATCAGGCCCAGACATTTTATGATGAGAGGAAATAGTAGGCACTGTAGAACACCTACTGTTACTCATACTCAGCAGTAATAGGAGTACATTATCAAGGGGGCATGTGTGGAAGTAGAAAGCAGACATTCAATTCCAGTCCCTAACACCAGTAAATGCCTGGACACACATCAATGATATACAGCAGGGTATACTAAAACTCAGGACTATAGAAAAAAACAATCTATATTTGATTCCACTCTCTTCCATAGTGGTCCTATGCAAAGGTACGATGCCAATGTAATGCATCAAAGAAATAGGCAAATGATACAGGATTTTCCCTGTGTTCGATGCTTTAAGTGGTTGAAGTATATAAGCCTTCATCTATATCATTTCCCCCAAAGTACAGAGTCATGTTTTCATGAGTCTTGAAGATGATATCTTCTTTCACCACTGTGCTTTGATCACAGAGTCCACCAATGTATTCTAAGAGGGTTAAATTCTGGTTTATTGTTAGAATGATATGTAATATTTATAAGATTTCAAACCCCTGTCTTTGGAGGTCATACACATAGGAACCTCTTACTCTCAGAAAAATATGTTTATATAATAGTTCACATTCAGGATGCCACCTAATTGTAGCTGCCAGGGTACTTTGAGTTCATAGGACATATTATATTTTTTGCCATAAAAAGCTACTTTGAAAGCACCAATTAGAGTACCAAGCGGTAGGCCACTCAAAATAAGAGTATACACAAAGTCTCTAGAAAATTTTCCTTTAAAGGTTCATATAGATTGGTTAGAAGGACTATGACTTCATCTTATTTGTCACTATCAATCAGGAGTTGTCACAAAATACTATCCACCTTGCTTTTTCCCTCACTTTCTATCTTTCTCAGAAGGCTCTGGTTTACTCTCACACTGGTTTTTTTTTTGGTTAAACCTCTTCTTGCACATCTCAAATTTTAAAAATGGATATTGAAAGAAGCATATGATCACACATATTTATTTCAAATATTTGGTTAATTCTTTGTTTAAAGACTGTGAAAGTCCTATCAGTTTAGGCTGGCCTATGTATTTCATTTGAACCCATCTTAATTTGTGGGTGTCTGCTTTCTTTTCATATGAAGATGTTATTTCTTTTGGAGCATAGAATTGATAGTTTTCTAATCATATACATGAATTGAAGATAATTGTGCTATCATAAACCTCTGGTGCTAAATTTAGCTAATAGTACTCATGAAAACCAAACATCTTCTTCCAGAACACTCAGGTTCCAATTTTTGTTGTCATTGATAGTACAGGAAATACCTGGTTGAATTGACTTGACACCGAGGTAAACCACAGTCACAGAAGCCTCACAAAGTACTATATCGTTAGATTGTAAGCTCAGTGTAGCAGTGCATACCAGCCCTAATTCCATGCTATGCAAAGTTCCTAATTCTTTGAAGTAAACTGGGGTTTTGTACTTTGAGTATTGACCAAAATGATTAAATAAATCACAGAGCAAGAAAGTAATTCACAATAATGTTAAATATAAGTAATATACTATCATATTTCTGTTTTCAGCTAGCTACAATTTCTAAAATATCTCAAATTATGCTTTTCTCTAAGCGTTATGTTTTTCCAAGTTTTTAATTTAATGCTTTAATTAATAAATTTGTTCTCATAATCCCCATGGCTGATTTTTTTGAGAGTTATGAAATGTATTTCCTGTTTGATACACCCTCAGTACTGTTCTCATTCCATCAAAGACAAGGAATCATAATCTTCAACTTTTATTTAGTTTTTCTAAAACCAATCTAGTTCTACAAAGTAAATGTTCTACTTTAAGACCCATATTTATATGTACACAAAAGTCATTCAAATAAAATTTCATAAAGTAACTGAAATGTCAGGAATCTAATAATTCTAAGATTTCATATATATCATATATTTCAAATTTCTTAAGTAATGTTAATTATATCATAGAATTGTGGTATTGAATGTATATTAAAAATACTGAAAAATAAAATGATAATAGTAGATTTAAATATCAAATTTATTAAGCTAATCTTGAGAATATGACTGTAAGAGTCATAATTTTCTCTGCTTTGTTCTCTTTGTTATTTATTCTTTGATGATTTCATACAATGTATTTTTACCTCAAACAGCAATTATCCTCTCCAAAGGTGCAAAGAACTAGAGACTTTGGAAAGCTCAACCATAAATGAGATGTCTATAATACATATTCTCCTCTTAATGTTAAGTGGTTATTACAGAAATAACATAAAGAGCTCAAGATCCCAAGGAAGTGGATGACTACAGGAAAACAGCATCTTCTAGACATGTCAGTACAGTTACACACATGAATTCACATCAGTTGAGGAAACATAAATGATCTAAGGAGGACACCATATTGGCCAACATACTGCTTTTGTCTTTATGGTTATACACTTGTGATTTTTCTTCAAAAATGACAAACCTGTGTTGACAGACCTATACTTTTTATTATGCTTTGGAATGTGAATGAGTTAGATGATTCTTGACTTTAAGACAACAGCACACATATTATCAAAAGTTACATAAAAGGATTCTTAACATTTTGGTTAAGAAGGTAAAAAGAAAATGAGAATCAGTGTAGAAATGAAAATAGACATCAGATAGAAACAGAAGAGAAATAGTTAGGATGTAAAGGAGAATAGAGGAACAAAAGAAAATATCTGATACATGCTTTGTATACCTTCCTCTCTGAGGTAAAATCTTGGGTTGTATTCATGTAGCTTCTATATTTTTTTCATTTATAACATATTGTAATTTAGAATACTTTATTCATTTATTTCCTAATTGTCAGTTCTAGAGCTGATTTAATAAGAGTACCCAGAAGGTGGAAGTACATGTGATGGTAAAAGTCTGAGGTCAGTCTAGATACCATTATGGGATTGTGTTAAAAATTAGGAAAAAAATTAGTTGTTTCTTAAATTCAGTTCAAATTCTCAAACTTGAGTTTGGAGATATTTTCTTATATAATTCTCTGCTATTTAATACTTAAGAATCTTGTTATTTAGTATGTTGTCAATAGTTCTTTAAAGAAGGCGGTAACTGGTAAAGCATGTCATTTTATGAACTTACACTACCACCAGAAAGCTTCTATGAACTCCACTGACAGAAGAGGTGACAACATGAATTGTTTAACTTCACAAAACTATTACAATATACATCATTACTAACCAATATTTCACAAAATATCCTGATAAATATTATTTAAATATCAATGAGTTTTATATATACATATAATATGCATGTGTCATCTACATCATACATATCATACAAATCATATTTATCATATATATCATGTACATCATATACACATAAACATGTGCATACTCATATATATATATTTCTGGTAAATAAGAATAGCATGGGTCAGAGAATAATAGCTATTTATATATACATAATTTTATTATTATTACCCATACAAGAGCAAATCTTATAAGTTCTACCAACTCTTTGAAGTTAAGTAATTTTTCTAGGTTTTTTTAAGAAAAGATGTCTACAGCATACAGAGTTAATCCTGTGCCACAGAGCTTCATACACAAATACCACCAGGAGTGCAAACACACCTGTTAACACAGGTAAGACAACCACTTCTGCTTAAATTCCTGACCCAAGAGGAACCTTCCCAGAGCCTTCAGGACAGAGGAATCAAGAAACAGCCAGGAACAGGGTCCTTCCAGTTCCCACAGAGCTGACCATGTGACACAGTTCTCCATACCCAAATTCCTCCCAGAGAGAACTGATCTCCCTAGAGTACTGACACACAGGCTTGGAGGAGGGACAAGCCACAGAGACAGCAGGACCAGCCAAGAGCAGAGTTAACAAGAGTGTGAGAGGCAAGGGCAAGAATATATGCAACAGAAACCAAGGATACTTGGCAGCATCAGAAGACATTTCTACTAACACATCAAGCCTCAGATACCACAAAACACCAGAAAAGAAAGACTCCGATTAAAAATTGCATCTCATGATAATGATAGAGGACTTTAATAAGAACATAGATAACTCCCTTAAAGAATTATAGGAGAACACAGGTGAACAGGTAGAAGAACTCAAAGAGGAAACACAAAAATACCTTAAAGAATTACAGGAAAACACAATGAAACAGGTGAAGGAATTGAACAAAACTATCCAGGGTCTATAAATGGAAATAGAAACAAAAGAGAAATCACAAAGGGAGAGTACCCAGGAGAAAAAAAAAACTAGGAAAGAGATCAGGAATCACAGATGTAAGCATCACCAACAGATTACAAGAGAAAGAAGAGAGAATCTCAGGTGCAGAATATACCATAAAAACTATTGACACAACAGTCAAAGAAAATGCAAAATGCAAAAAGCTCCTAACCCAAAATATCCAGGAAATCCAAACATAATGAAAAGACCAAATCTAAGGATAATAGGTATAGAAGAGAGGGAAGATTTCCAACTTAAAGGGCCAGTAAATATCTTCAACAAAATTATAGAAGAAAAGTTCCTTAAGCTAAAGTAAGAGATGCCCATAAACATACCAGAAGCCTACACAACCCCAAATACATTGGACCAGAAAAGAAATTCTTCCTGTCACATAATAGTCAAAAAACCAAACACAGAAATCGAAGAAAGAATATCAAAAGCAGTAAAGGAAAAAGGTCAAGTAACATTTAAAGGCAGACCTATCAGAATTACACCAGACTTCTTACCAGAGAATATGAAAGTCAGAAGATCCTTGACAGATGTCATATAGACATTCAGAGAAAACAAATGTCAGCCCAGGCTACTATATCCAGCAAAACTCTCAATTATTATAAATGGAGAAACCAAGGTATTCCATAACCAAAACAAATTTATGCAATATCTTTCCACAAATCAAGCCCTACAGAGAAGGATAGATGGAAAACTCCAACACAAGCAGGAAAACTATACCCTGGAAAAAAACAAGAAAGTAATCTTCTTTAAAAAATTCAGAAAATGATAGGTATACAAACATAATTCCACCTCTAAAAACAAAAATAACAGAAAGCAACAAGCACTGTTCCTTAATATCCCTTAAGATCAATGGACTCAATCCCCCAATAAAAAGGCATAGACAAAAATACTGGAGCATTTTGCTGCACACAGGAAATACTCCTCATTGACAAGGACACATAATACCTCAGAATAAAAGGCTGGAAAAAATTCCCAAGCAAATGGTCCCAAGAAACAAGCTGGAGTGGCCAGTTTAATAGCGAATAAAATCAACTTTCAAACAAAAGGTATCAAAAAAGATAAGGAAGTACACTTCGTTCTCATCAAAGAAAAAAAAAATCTACCAAGTTGAACTCTCAGCATCATACACATGTATCTGTTTGCATCTTTCAGATGTGTAGACATCCAAATTGAACAGCAACATTTTTTGAAGATCCATTCAGGTATGAAAGATAGTATATAATTACAGATAGTCCTATTTCCATGAATTATCTTATTGTCCAGGATTGTTTTAGATACCTTGGTTTTTGTTGTTGTTGTTTGTTGTTTGCTTGTTTGTTTTTGCTATGAAATTGAATATTGTCCTTTCAATATCTCTAAAACATTTGTGTTGGACTTTTGAAGGGGGCTTGAAGTAAATCTGATGATTGCTTAAAAAAAAAAAAAAGATAAACTCTTACATCTATGTTCCAAATGCAAGGGTATACACATTCATAAAAGAAGTTTTAGTAAACTTCAAAGTACACATTACACCTCACACAATAGTAGTGGGAGACTTCAACACCCTACTCTCAATAAGGGACAGATCATTGAAACACAAAATAAACAGAGACACAGTGAAACTAAAAGAAGCTATGGATCAAATGGATTTAAAAGTTATCTATAGAACATTTCATCATAAAATAAAAGAATATAACTTCTCAGAACCTCATGGTTCCTTCTCCAAAATTAACCATATAATTGGCCACTAAACAGGCCTCAACAATTACAAGAAGATTGAAATAATCCCATGCACCCAATCAGATCACCATGAATTAAGGATGGTCTTCAATAGCAACAAAACAACAGAAAGTCCATATACACATGGAAGATTGCCCCAATCAATGATGACCTGGTCAAGTAAGAAATAAAGAAAAAAATTAAAGATGTTTTAGAATTTAATGAAAATGAAGGCACAACATACCCAACCTTCTGTGACACAATGAAAGCAGTGCTAAGAGGAAAACTCTCAGCTGAGTGCTTCTAAAAAGCAACTTGAGAGAGCATACACTAGCAGGTATGAAAGTTGAATCAGGAACAAATAAACCATCTAAACAGTCCCATAAAGCCTAAAGCCTAAAGAAAGAGAGGCAGTCAATAAAAATCTTCATTAAAAAAAAAAAAAAAAAAAAAAACAGGATCCAATGGATTTAGTGCAGAGTTTTATCAGATCTTCAAAGAAGACCTAAAACCAATACTCTTCAAACTGCCAGATCAAATAGAAACAGAAGGAACACTATCTAATTCATTCTATGAAACCACAGTTACACTGATACCAAATCCACACATACACACACACACACACACACACACACACACATACACACACACATACACCAAAGAAAGAGATTTTTAGATAAATTTCCCTTAAGAATACTGATGCAAAAATACTCAATAAAATTCTCACACATTGAATCTAAGGACACATCAAAATAATCATTCACCAAGATCAAGTAGGCTTCATCCCAAGGATGGAAAGATGGTTCAATTTCCAGAAATCCATCAATGAAAATCCACTACATAAACACTGATAAGTGGATTTTAGCCCCAAAGCTCAGAATACCCAAGGTACTACTCATAGACCACATGAAGCTCATGAGAAAGGAAGACCAAAGTGTGGATGTTTCAGTGCTTATTAGAAGTGGGAACCAAATACACACAGCAGGAAATATGGGGAAAAATTTAGAGCAGAGACTGAAGGAAAGTTCTTCCATAGACTGTCCTACCTGGGGATTCATGCCATATACAGTCACCAAGCCAGGACACTCTTGTGGATGTAGGGAAGTTCTTGGTGATAGGAGCCTGATATTGCTATTCCTGAGATGCTCTGCCATTGCCTGACAAATACACATGTGGTTGTTTCCAGCCAGCCACTGGATTGAGTGTGGGGTCCCTGATGGAGGAGCTGGAGAAGGGACTAGAGGAGCTGAGCGGGCTTGTAGCCCATGGAGAGAGCAACAGTGCCAACTGCTCAGACCCCCTGGGGCTTCTAAGGACTTGACCACCAACCAAAGATTACACTTGGAGGGACCCATGTCTCAAGCCACATATTTGGCAGAGTATGGCCTTGTTAAATGTCAGTAGGAGGTGTGGCCTTTGTGCCTGAGTTCCATACCCCAGTGTATAGAAATGCCAGGGCAGGAAGGCAGGAGTGGGTGACTGGGTGGGGGAGCACCCTCATCGAGTCAGGGGAAGGGTTAATGGGATTGGAGGGGGATTGAAGGGAAAACCTGGAAAGGGGGAAACAATTGAAATGTAAATAAAGAAAATATCCAAAAGAAATAAAGAATATGTCATCATCGTTAGATGCTGTCAATTTTTATATGCAAAGAAATAGTTAAAATACTCACAGACACTTATATGTAGTACTCTTAACTGTAGGTTAATATAAAATAGCACAACTAGACACAATAGAGAAATCAATAGATTGTGGAGAGGCCTCTTGCATTTGTTATTCAGAAAACATGGTTGAAGAGTGGGTTGAGAGATGAAGAACAACATTGGATAGCTGGAACACCCAGTGCTCCCAAGACTAGACTATTGTACTGGCTAGCTCTCCATGGCCTCTGCATCAGCTCCTGCTTTCTGACCTTCTTGAGTTCCAGTTCTGCATCCTTTGGTGATCAAAAGCAGTATGGAAATGTAAGTCAAATAAACCCTTTCCTCCCCAACTTGCTTCTTGGTCATTTTGTTTGTGCAGGAGTAGAAACCCTGACTAAGACAACTATCAAGCAAAGAGTATACAGTGAGGGATCCATGACTCCAGATACATATGTATAGAGGATGGCCTTGCCTGACAGCAATGGGAGGGGAGGTCCTTGGTCATGTGAAGGTTTGGTGCCCCAGCTTAGTGGTACGCTGTAGTGATGGAGAGAGAGAGGGTGGGTGGATGGAGAAGCACCCTCATACAGAAAAAGAGAAGGGCAAATGTGCAATGGGGGGTTGATGGAGGGGTAACTGGGAAGTGGGATAGCATTTGAGATGTAAATGGATAGCATGATTAATAATAATTTAAAAAAGAAAAAGGAAGAGGCAGAATCCCAGGAAGGATGCTGTAAAACAATCTCTCCTACAAATGACATCATAAATGACCCTGGAACATGAGCAGTATCTATGGACATTTCAACATGAAAAGGATAAGTTCAAAACATCCTACTGTTAGAAAAGAAATGACAGGCAAATAATGAGTGATAGGAGAAGGAGAAAAAGCTTTTCCCAGTGTTGATTTCTCTTGTTGCTTGTTCAATACATAGTGAAGCCATGTTCGTATCAGTAACAGAAATATACTCCTTAGTCAGTACACACAAACACAAAACACATACATATTTGTTATCACACACATATATATGTATAGATATATATGGTATAAACATCATTGATATTCAAAAAGTTTAACAAGTTATAAGTTGGAAAGACATGGGAGAGGGTCATAAAAGGGTAAGTGAGAGGGATTAGAGAAAGGAAAGATAGAGTGATGCAAGATTATTTCAAAATTTTAACTGAAATAAACACAGCAATTTTAATAAGGTAATATACATACAGACAGTCTCAGTCACATTTCTGAAGGTAAATGAGAAAGTTTGGACATTCATTAAGACTCAGAGATTCAATTTGCAGAGAATCATTCAATGGAGAGGTCCAATTAGGGTAGAGTAATAAAGATGATGTGGCTGGTTAGGAGTGATTTAAACATCAAGAGGCAGGCAATTTAAAGAAGCTGTAAACAAGGCTTTGATATTTCCTACTGAGGAAAGTCATTCACAAAGTTGATATTAAATTATTTAGAGCACATAAATTCCTGGGCAAGCATTTTCTACCATAAGGTTCTAGTGAGGTAGGAGTGAGAACAGTTCACTTCCATGAAGTAAACTCCAAGAGTACAAATGATGTGTGTTCTTAGCACATATTCTCTTTCATCATCTTTATTGTGCACTATGTATCTGGATTCATCATGGCCTCATTCATGGCACAGCATGGCCTGTCTAACTGCTGGTGTTCTTGTCTTATCTCTTGTTGTTGATTGATTTTATATTTCTGTTTACCGTTACTTTCTGTGAGTGAGTATGGGATGTATGTATGTAATGTTCCATGATGCATTATCATTTAGAAGCCTTTAATACAATATGCCAATTTTGAGACCAGCATTGTTTAAAGTATATCTAAAAGTGTTATCAATAAAAATTGATTACATACATTTTCTTAACTACTGTTGTAGAAACATCACACACATTGTGGGGAGGGGCTATAAAGGTGACACTGTAGATAGATGCAAGTGGCAACACTCATGCCTCAGAACTCGTTCACTCTTCCTTCCAACATGATAACACTTAGGACCTCAGGCGCAGTGGCAGGAACTTTTACTGGATGAATTATCTCACAAGTCCTGACTGATATTTATTCATTTCAAATTTGCATTTGGTCAAGTAGTAGATATTTGAGATGGATGAGTGAGGCTGAATCCTAATCTTGGGTTATAAGTACTTGGGGATATTTAAGAGCTCTGTAAAATCATATGGACAAAACGGCAAGAAAATCTCTGTAGCCCCAATGAGGTAACAGAGACAAAGGTCCATCATGACTTGAGTATCCAAATAAATGGAACACTTCAGTTCTGGACCACTATGTCCTGTATATTTATGGTTCATCATTGTTTTATTAAGGACTGGAATTTCTTGCAGTCAATATAAATTTTCTTTTACATGATATTTTTGATGTTATAAATATTAAATCTCACTAAATTCATATATTTAACTTGTATGTGGGCACTGAAAATCACTGGTGCTCATGTGGCTTTAGGGGTGGATGGAAATCAGCTCTCGCTTTCCAATACACAGTTCTGAAGGACAGACCCCAGGGTGTCAGACTTGGTAGCCCTTCCACTTAACCAGTTGAACCAACTTGGTGGCATGATTTGTGCAACATTGCTATAACATTGGTGAATGAAATGCATGTGTTTGATACCTATTAATAACCCTAAAAATGGTTTGTATCAAATTTTTATTATTTAACTAGATAGTAGTAAATGATGGTAAAGCATGAAACAATATGCCAAGAAAATAATTTTAAAGTCCAGGAAGTTTCTAAGGAATAAAATAAAATAAAATAAAATAATAAAACAACCATTTGCTATTCTTCTTAGTTTTAAACAAATCCATAGATTAGTGAAAAGTAATCGCTTCTCAATTAATGCATTATTAATTTGACTTTTGTTAAACCAGTTAGTATTGGTAAATAAATTTGGATTATCATATTAAGAAATTAGAAGCAGAACAATTAAATATATGTTTCAGTAAAAGTTTAAGCTTTTAGGTAACAAAGATTATTTGCAGATTGCTCAACCTTTGGGTTAATGCAGGATCTAAATTCTAATTTCTAATCCTATAATATGTTCTGTGAATATGGGATTTGGAAGCAAGTGACTTTAGGAAGACTTTTTGATGGAAAAAATCCAACAATAAAGACATTTCTCTAACCTTGTTAACTAGGTGTTTGCCAAATGTTATTAACCATAAAGACCTCATGAATATTTAAGAGGTAACTAATATAAATGTTTACATAGTATATTGGATGAATCTTCTCTCTGTTAGAGGCACTGTGAATTTGAGTCTCATACCACACTATGCAAATTACAGCCTAGAGTGTTAGATTGCCTTTAGAGTATTTCTAGAATACTGTGTTTATCATTATGATTAAGTGAATAAGAATTTGAATGTTGTGAGATCACTGTGACTCATAAGTCTACTAAAGGGAGAGAAGCAATGCTACATGGTTTTCGTTTTCATTCACGGATGCAATTTATTAAGAAAATATTTCTTAATAAAAGAGTACTTGCACTACATTTTAAAGGTCTGTTTTTGACAAGATGCTAGGAATTGTGCAGAAAATTCACCAGGTGCATTTTATTTCCAACCCAATTAAGTTAAAGAAATTTATTACTTCCAGAGGAATACTTTATGGAACCTTCCCTATCTCAAATAATAACTACTTCAGGCTTCCACAATGTAAGCTAAAGTCTGAAGCCAATCTTGAGTTCTGTCATATTTACATGCCATTTTTTCCCAAAATAATTTTTATTATTATTATTTTCTTTATTTACATTTCAAATGCTATCCCGAAAGGTCCGCTCCCCTACCCACTCACTCTCGCTACTTGGCCCAGGCTTTCCCTTGTGCTGGGTCATATAAAGTTTGCAAGATCAAGGGGCCTCTCTTCCCAGTGATGGCCGATTGGGCCATCTTCTGCTACATTACATGCCATTTTTTATTATGCATTAGAACACTTGCATACAGTGGATTTTGGTTTTTCAGCTAGAGAGGGATATCTGGAACTAGGTTCACTACCAAACATGTAGAGAGAAAACCACAAGCACACATGAACAAGAAGAATAGGAAAGAGAAGCTCTCAGGTCATCAAGCATCACAGAAGGATGATGATGATGATGATGATGATGATGACGATGATGCTGATGCTGATGAGAGTGGAGCACAACTGCTCCAAACCTGGTACCACACTCCCATATAGGTTTGTGATAGAAGGTTTCCTCAGCTATGTGATATAAACCAGTGCACTGGAGTTTCTAAAATAAATAATTTTAGAAATTATAATATTTTAAAATTGATTATTTCTCCTCAATTCCCATTTATGTAAGTGCTTTCTGTAAAAATGTTGTTTCCTTTTTAGGGAATTACAATTTTTTTTCTGTAACTGTATCTATTTTTTTTCCTTTTACTTCTTTTATTAGACTTTAGAAATTTCTATGTTTCTCCTGTTTGGTTTCATATTTTATTAATTTACTGAGAGATAAAATTATATAATGTTTTATAGAATAATACAATTTGTTAAGTTTAGGTTATATACAAGGCTTCTCTATAATAAAATAATAAGCAAAATGGTCACTTAAATTTGTTCGTCTTCTTTTCTGACACCCACCCTACTTTCTTCCCATTTCTTTGTTTTTATTTCGATATTTACTTTATTTATATTTCAAATGTTGTCCCCTTTCCTGGTTCCTCCCCCAAAAAGTTCCCTATCTCCTCTCCCCTCCCACTGCTCACTAACCTACCACACCTGCTTCCTGGCCCTGGAATTCCCTTACACTGAGGCATAGAGCCTTCACAGGACCCATTGACGACCAATTAGGCCATCATAAGCAGCTGGAGTCATGAGTCCCACCATGTGTACTCTTTGGTTGGTGATTTAGTCCCTGGGAGCTCTGGGAGGGTAGAGGTTAGTTCATGTTGTTGTTCCTCCTATGGGGCTACTAACTCCTTCAGCTCCTTGGGTCCTTTCTCTAGCTACTACATTGGGGACCCTGTGCTCAGTACAATGGTAGGCTGCAAGTATCCACTACTGTATTTGTCAGGCATTTGCAGAGCCTCTCAGGAGACAGCTATAACAG
>NC_034593.1:40584536-40616809 GCF_900095145.1 Mus pahari
TGCAGACCCCTTCAGCTCCTTGGGTACTTTCTCAAGCTCCTCCACTGTGGGGTACTGTGTTCCATCTGATAGATGACTGTGAGCATCCACTTCTGTATTTGCCAGGCACTGGCATAGCCTCACAAGAGAAAGCTATCCATCCCATAATCAGCCACCAAGGCAGACACTATTGCATATGCCAGCAACATTTTGCTGAAAGTACAGTTTTTCTCTGCAACTCCTTCCATGGGAATTTTGTTACTCCTTCTAAGAAGGATCAAAATATTCACACTTTGGTCTTCCTTCTTAAGTTCCATGTGGTTTGTGAATTGTATCTTGCTCTTCCCACTTCTTCAAGACACTACTGTTGCCGGGCAGTGGTGGCTCATGCCTTTAATCCCAGCACTTGGAAGGCAGAGGCAGGACGATTTCTGAGTTCAAGGCCAGCCTGGTCTACAGAGTGAGTTCCAGGATAGCTATGGCTACACAGAGAAACCCTGTCTAGAAAAACCAACTAACCAACCGAATAAATAAATAAATAAATAAATAAATAAATAAAAAAAGACATTACAGTCTGTTGGTATAGGTAACATGTGACTCCTCCTCATTCATTGTTCTGCCTTCCTGGGTCTATTGATTCACAGCATTACTAGTTTGACTTGTTTCTCACATTTAGTGCAATTTTTAGTTATTTCTTGCCATAAACACTTGTGTATCTTGTGTTTATGAGAGATTTAGCTTGGCTTTATATAAGACAATTATCTCATTTGTATCTCTTATCTGGCTCTCATTTTGTCATATTTAACAAATATTTGGAATATTTATATTTGGAATATAATTCATACTAACATTTCTGAGTCAGCATGTCTTACTTTTCTATTCTTTTCTTCAATGGAACACTGAAAATATTTAAAACTGATAACATTATTTTTGATGAGTCTTCTCTAACTTTGTATTATAATTAACTGGTTGTACTCTTTCAGTGATTTCAAAAATATCATCTGCAACTATACACTTATTTTAAACAGTAAAGTATTAATTTTAAAGAATAAAATAGACTCCCAAGTGGTCATGTGATACCTTTCTTCACTCATATCAAAAACGAAAGAGAAACAATGGATTACTCTAATGTGATCATATTTATATTTCCAGTTTCCGATCCTTTTGGCCAGGTTTACATTATCAGGCATGAAATCTATTCTGTAGATAGATTTCATATCCAATCAGAAATTGTTAGGTTACCCTGTAACTCTTCTTTCATTATTACAACAGCAGATACATTTTTTGGGGGGGAGGAGTGTGTTGGGGTGCAGTGAACTTTATTGATGGTATTCAAGAGAGTAGGGAGGGCTCCCTAGACCCCTTCTGTTATTATGGGGGTCTGGTTGGAAATTGTGAGGAAGATATTCAGTGTTGGGAGCTGAGTTGAGACAGGGACTTCTCAGCAACTGAGGTCTTCTCTCTTGCTCTCAGTGTCCTAGTTAGGGTGGTTGGTCCAGTTTTTCTTATTCCTTGGAGGCAAGTAGTCCATGAGGTCCACCACCCTGTTTCTGCAGCCATATTCATTGACATACCACTAAATGAACTTTACAAAATTGTCATTGAGAGCAATGCTAGACCCAGCATCAAAGGCAGAAGAGGAGCTGTTGTTGAAGTTGCAGGAGACAACCTGGTTCTCAGTGTAGCCCAAGATGCCCTTCAGGCCCTCAGATGCCTTCTTCTCCACTTTCTTGATTTCTTCAGACTTGACAGGTTTCTCCAGGAGGCATATCAGGTCCACAATGGATACATTGGGAATAGGAACAGGGAAGGCCATGCCAGTGAGCTTCCTGTTCAGCTCTGAGATGACCTTGCCTACAGCACCAGTGGATGCAAAGAAGATATTCTGGGCAGTCCCACAGCAATCATACCACAGCTTTCCAGAGGGGCTATCCACCATCTTTTGAGTGGCAGTGATGGCGTGGATAGTGGTCGTGAGCTCTTCCATGATGCCAAAGTTGTCATGGATGACCTTGGCCAGGGGTGGCTAAGCATCTGGTTCTACAGGATGTGTTACTGAAAATCATGACTAAGTTGTCATATTTCTTGTGGTTCGCACCCATCAAAAACATGGGGACATAGGCAGAAGGGGCAGAGATGATTACCCTCTTGGTTCAACACTTCAAGTGGGCCCCAGCCTTCTCCATGTTGGTGTAGACACCAGTATACTCTACGACATACTCAGCATGAGCATCACCCCATTTGATGTTAGCAAGGTCTTGCTACTGGAAGATGGTGAGGGGCTTCCCATTGATGACAAGTTTCCCATTCTTAGCCTTGATTATGCCATTGAATTTGTAGTGGGTTGAGTCATACTGGAATATGTAGACCATGTAGCTGAGTTTAGTGACAGGGTCATTGATACAACAATCTCCACTTTGCCAAGTACTGAGCAGAAGGCAGCCCTGGTGGCGAGGCGCCAAATACACCAAATCCGTTTACCCTGACCTTCACCATTTTGTCTATAGGATGAGGCTGGCACTGTATATGAAGATGTGGCTGTCTCTGAAACAGGGAGGAGCAGAGAGCCCAGCAGACACATCTTACCAACAGGTTCTTTTCTGTGACTGAATAGAAATATAATTTTAAAATATGAAAAATAAATATGAGAAAGTGATTGAAGAAGCTTATTAATTCAAAATAAGGTATAAATATGAGTTACTCAATTATCAACTTTAATAATTTTAAGGAGTTCTATAGAGATGGTTCAGTCATTAAAACACAGCATAGTTCTTTACAGAAGACCTGGGTTCAATCCTCAGTATTCACATGATGGTTCACAACCATTAGTAACTCAAATTGTAGGGGAGGCAATGCCTTGGTGACATCTATTTGCAATGTGCATACATGTGGCTCAAAGATACATTTATTTTGCTTACATACATGCAAGCAAAATAAAGTCATCCATAAAACAAAATAATAAACATTAAAATCTATTTATAATTGAAAATAGACTTTGTTTTCATACAATACATCCTGATTATAGTTCTCCCTCCATTTCTCCCAGTTCTTATGCACCTCTACTCTCCACTGGATTCACTCCATTTCAGTTTCTCATTAGAAAAGAACAAGCTTCTATGAGATAAGGAACAAACACGGCAGAATAAAGAAGTAATAAAAATGAAGCAAAAAAAAGTATATTGAAGTTGTACACATGAACCCAATAGAAGAACTACAGCACCCAAGAGCAGGCACAGGATTCAGAGCACCAATTGTTCTTAGTTAGAAGTCCTTTAAAAATAGTAAGCTAAAAGGTATATATGGAGAGAACCTGGTAGAGAACCACATAGAAGTCTCCATGCTTGCTCCTTCAGTTTCTGTAAGCTCTCATAAGCACCTTCCATATTGATTCAGAGGTCCTTGTAATCTTGGGATATTGTATCTCATCTGGCTTTTATAATATTTCTGTGTCTACTTTCATGGAATTTCCTCTGCTCTGAGACGAGAGATTTCATTGAAACTTCCCAATTAGAGTCTTTCTCAATAAAATGTCTGTCTGTAGTTCCCTAATTTGGTCCCATCTACTGCCAAAGGAAGCCTCTCTGATGATGACCAGATAAGGAATTGATCTTTGACTATAAGAAAATATGATTAGGAGTCATATTTTTATACTTTTTGTGACTAGTAGTCTGGTTTCTGTGCTATCTTGTCTCTAATTCTGGCTTACTCAAGCAAAGTCAGGCATAGATTCCCTCTTGTGGTGTGGGCATTTAGCCAAGTTAGTCATTCGTTGTGTATTCCACAAGTTATGTGCCACCTTTTCCCCAGCACGTTTGGAAGGCAAGGCATACGATAGGTCAAAGACTTTGTGGTCAGTAGGTGCTTTTGTTTCTCTTTTGGTTACCTAATAAGTATCTCCATGCACCAAAGAGAGGGGAACTTGGGAATGAAGGCTCCGTGTAAACACCATCTCTACTTATCCATATTCAAAGTGTTACATAGGTATTGTCCTCAGCATTAGGGTCATGATGCCAGTTAGAAGAGAACACTTTGCATTAGCAAAAGTGTTAATTGTTTGGGAATCACCATGGAAAACCCTTTGTAGAGAAAATGTCTTATGTATTCTAAGGATGGATCATCTGCCAATTAAAAAGTCTATGGCATATGGCTTAGATATGAAATAGAAGTGGGGCATACAGGTGGTAGTAAAAATTCTGGGATAGAGCAAGCATTAGGAAGATCAGCTATGGGAGATGTGAGGAGACGGATACATGGTACCTGAGCACAGGTAACCAGCCACATAGCAGAATGTATGTTAAAATAAATGGGTTATTTATTTTATCCCATATATAGTTATATGACCAAGGTATTTGTAAATATATTTTAAATCTTAGTCTTATTTCTGGGAACATGAGGTTGGAAGTAAGAACTGGGACCATACTTGTACACCTCTTGGCCAGTAACTTAATTGAGTAATCTCAAATGGCTGAGAAACACTCCAATAAATGTTGAAAATCATTAACAACCAGGGAAATATGAATCAAAACTATGTTGTGATTCCATTTTATACCTGTCATGATGGCTGATACTATCAAGGAGCAAAGGTATACTCCTCTATTGATTGTGAAAGTACAAACTGGTTAACCTCATTTGATTGGAGTTTTTATTATAGCACCTTTCTGTAGAATTAAATATTAATTAATAAGTTCTGACAGCAGATTTTACCACCTACTGCAATGGTTTATGTTCCTGAATGAAACACACTAAATTATGTCTTAAACAGCATGATAGTTGGGCCACTGCCTAACCCTCGGTGCTGTTAGAATCTATCTCCTGCAGATGCAGATAATCCTGAATTAGTGCTTACTAACTGTATTCTATCTTGGCAGCTCGGGACCAAGTTTTGTGGCGTCTTCACATGGCAGATATGTCTCTGTCCTGTCTTATTCTCAGGCATTCACTCTCTCCTCTCCTCCACACTCTCCTCACATGGCCAATCATATCTTCTTTCCTCCTCCCTACCTCAAGCCTAGGAATCCTAAAATCCCTCTCTGTCTGTCCTACACAGCTTTTGGATGTTGGCATCCTTTGCCAATCAGAACTGACTGGGGACAGGTTCACAGAGGCTACCTGCAGACCTTCTCATGTCAACAGTTTTGTTGTTGTTGTTGTTTTATTTTGTTTTGTTTTGTTTTGTTTTGTTTTGTTAGAGGAACACAATTAGCATTCAAAACGCAAGCAGCTTCATCTTTCCTATGACTGGATTTGTGGGTACATATTGCTTAAATTTGGATTTATCATGGAATAGCTCATTTTCTCCATCTTTTATGATTGAAAGTTTTGTTGTGTAGAATAGTCTAAGTGGGCATCTGTGGTCTCTTAGAATCTACAGCACATTTAGATTCTCTATTGAGAAGATAAATGTAAGTTTAATAGGTCTGCCTTTACATGTTACTTGGTCTTCCTTCATTTCAATTAATAGTATTTTGTTTTTCCTTTATGGTTAGTGTTCTGATTATTATATGGTCAGGTCACTCTCCTTTCTATTCCAATCTATTGCTTATCTAAACATTTTCCAATGTTTCTTTTAACTTTATAGACATTCTTCCTTTAGGTCAGGAACATTTTCTTCTATGCTTTTGTTGAAAAAGATTTCTGGGCCTCTGAGCTGAGCATCTTCTTCTTCTATTACTACTATTCTTAGAGGTGATCTTTTCATAGTGTCCTAGATTTCCTGAATACTTTGTGTCAGAAACTTTTAAGTGTTAACATTTTCCTTGGCCAATGCTTCCATTTCTTTTATAGTTATTTCAATGTCTGCAATTTTGTCTTCCATCTCTTGTTTTCCATTCATGAACCTTGTCTCTGAAGTTCCTCTTCAAATTCCCCAATTTTTCATTTCTCTCAGTTTGTGTTTTCTCATATTGCTTCTATTTCCATTTCCAGTCTTGAACAGTTTTATTCCTTCTTTCAATGGTTTGTTTATATTGTCTTTAATTTCCTTAAGGGATTCATTAATTTCTTCCAGTTAGCTTTGATTTTGTAGATTTTCATAAGGGATTTATTCATTTCACCTTTAAGGACTTATACCACCTTCATATAGTTGGTTTTACAGTCTTTTCCCTGTATTTCACTTAATTTGGGAATATTCCAGGCCTTTTGCTCTAGTGTAGCAAGTCTCTAAGAGAGACCTTTTTCCCTGACTGTCATGGATTATATTTTTACACTGAAGTGTATTCACCTAGGTTTGAGGTGATTATAGGTATAAATACTGATTTCTGGGAATTTCTTTGTGGGTTTGTTATTTTCTTCCTTGGATTCTGTTTCCGTTCTGAATTTTGGAGACTGTGATATCTGTGTGTTGCATATTCCCCTGGCTTGTTTAGATAGTGTCCTCACTAGGAATGTCTATAGGTGTTAGAGGATGAAATACTGTGTTAAGTGGGGGAGGGGGGTGGAAGCTTGCCAAATAAAATCTCTATGACTTTGGGGGGATGGTGTCCAAGAGGAATGGGAGATAACATAGCTATATATGAGATTTGGGGAACTGTATCTTCAGTACAAGAAGAGGTAGGGCTCTGCCTTTAGCCTACAAGTTGCCCTGAGAAAAGTGGTCCTTGGATTAGCAGTAGGAGCATGGTCCATTTGGGGGCTGAGATAAAGGGACCTAGTAGGGTAAAGTACAATTTAGATCCTTAAAAACCTGAACAACAACAACAAAAAATGGTTAAACATAAAAGTTTTTTTTTCATGTTTTAGTTTTCTTTTTTCCAATAATTTATGACAATCATCAAATCCTTCCAAGTCAGCATACAATGCAAACAATAAAAGCAGACAGGTCACTCTCATCCCAGAAGTTATATTCACATACCATCTCTGAAATGCAGGTATTAGAGAGTGGACCAAGTGTGAACAGTCTCATGAAGTTGATAATTTTTAAATTTAAAGACACTTTCATTACCTCTCATGTCGTTCTCTAGACTTTGGACCTATTTCCCTGAGGACTGAATTCTACCTGGTAATGGCACTCTCCTGGTCACTATATTGCATGACCCTCTGGTGGGTGCTTCACTTTTGATAATCCTCTCATTCCAAAACACTGACTTTGAAGCGTCTGAATGACAATATGACCTCTCAAGCCAATGGATGTGTCCCATGGTGATAACAAGGAGAAAATTGTTTTCTTACAACGAACTCTTTCAAAAGGAAATTCAAGTTTTGATCTTCAGACTTATTGCTGTATGTGTTGGTGACACAATGCCACAGATTTGTGGCATTATAACTTAAAAATTCCCTGTGGCTATAAACCAGGAGTAAAAATCTATATCTTTCCAATCATGCTGCATATTTTTGGGCAAAGAAGACATAAAACTATCTCTTTCTATTGAGTAGTCTCAATTTATAGCACACACACACTGTGCCTCTGCAGACCTGAACAGAGATAGCTTACACTTAATTTGATTTAAAGAAGAGATTTTCACTCCACACTCATTAAGTCAAACTGCAGGCCTTTGAAGATGGACTACATTTTGAAGTGTGTGACTCGTGGTACAACTTTAATTTTAACTGAGCATGACATGAAATAAACACGCAAATGACAAACTGAAAGCTGTTAATTTGTGCGAAATGCTAAAGTTAGGAAAACAAGCGGATAAAAGCAGTTCCTTTGTGCTACTATGCATACAATCTACAACTCAAACCCAGGGGGAGTGAACAGCCAGCCATTTAATGTTATGTCAACACATGTATCTTGTCTTTCATTAGCAAACTCTCCCACTGGTTTGTACACTGTCAGTAGCAGACCACCTACTGAAGTTATGGAGGTGCAGAAACTGGGTGCTTTAATAATTCTGTTTTGTTTAACTCTCTTCCTTCTCCTATTCAAAGCCATTTTCCACACTTTTAGAATAAGTACATATTAGCTTCATTTATAAGATAAATGTTTAACAAGTGTATGATTCAGATGACCTACTTTCTGTTTAATTCCTTAGAGCTCTCTGAAGATCCTATCCAATAGAGAGTCACATTTGCCTGTAAATTACCCAAGCTTTATCTCTGCACACAGTCTTCCCACATCATCTGTGAATAAATAACCATAAAAAATAAATGGAGAGGAAAGGCAACTGCATCCATCTCCCTTTCTTTCAGAGAAATGTTCTACTGAGATGTTGGTTAATGATCTAGGCACTATTAGAGACCTTAAGTGTTTTTCAGCCCTCCAGACCAGTCCTCCCAGACAAACATGCTCAATTCAACTCTTCTCTGTCTTCAAGTATCATTGTATCTAGGATGTAGTTGAGTAAATAAATGTAAAATAATTACAAAAAAATTTTCAGGAATAGTTATGTGAATAACAACAAAAGTAACTGCATAGCAACACAAGTAAGAAAGAGTCAGGAAAGAAAAAGTTAACAAGATATGGAATTAATGCAAATAATTTCTTCATGAATTTTCTAGCCATAATCGTGAGTCAGTTATAAACTATCTCCTTTATCTATTTTAATTAGGAAGGATATCATTGCTTCAGTGATACTGAATTACTTATAAATTAATACCTGGTACTATTTCATAATAATAAAAATTATGTTCATTTTATTAAAGTATAAATCATATATATATATATATATACACTTATTAAGTGACTATTTGAGAGTATAAATATTAGCAGATATAAGGTACAAATTAAGTAACACTTATTTTGTGTAGATTTATAAACTCTCGAATGAAATTCTCAATTTCAACATTTAGACTTTTCTTTCTTTGGAATTGAATTTATATTTAAAGAAAATAAATAAATCTAAGTGAAGAATCTAACTCACTAAATTTTTTCAAAGTAAAATCAAGGACAGTATTTGGAAGTATTTTCTGCATTATAATTAATTTGGAAGGATTTTGTGCATTATAATTAAAAGGGGAGCAAATTCTAAAAGGAATATAGGCTTTGAAAGTAATAGGTGTAGCAGTTAATTTTAGGTGAGATAGACTTAAGATTGAAACTGTTACAGATTAGGTATAGTGAGTATCAGCACTTATATATAGGTAATGTTCTTTTCTTCTAATTATAATGTTTCTTTCCTTTAAGTCCAGTTAGGCACTTTGGAAGAGTTGAAAGTAACCATCACACTCTGAATTTAGTGGTATAAACAAATAGCTTTCAATTGAATTATCTCCATAATAACAAGTTTTAAAATTGCCTTTAAAATATTAAGAATTATTAAAATTATCTTTAACTAAAAATTGTTGACTATATTATCTCTCATTTTCTATTACCTATTTTTAAATGAAATATTATTCCTAAGTTGCAAGAATTTTATAAATATGATTTAATTATTTATAAAGTTTAGATTATTAATGACCTTACAACCTAGCATAATACATAATCTTATTCATTTACTAGAATACCTTAGATTTTAAGCTTTGAAATGGAGAACCATTTACCTTAAATTTTAAAACATTGTGTTCATGATATTTGCAGCACTAATGTTGTTTGTTGGTTGGTTGGTTGGTTTCAAGACAGGATCTCACTATGTAGCTCTAGTTGTTCTGTAATTCTGTAGACCAGACTCAAAAAATCCTACTGTCTCTTCCATATGAATGCTAGGATTAAAGGTATGTGTTATTATCACTTTACAGTAGCAAGGTTATTAGCAAGTCCAATTCACGAGAATGCAGTTACATGATTCAAAGAAAAAAAAGTATTCTAGCATTCAAAACAGACTTTACTTTAAAAAAAATCAACCGAGAAATGAAGAAAAACACTTTTATTTTTAAATTTTTACAGTTAAAGAAAGTCTGTCATCATTAATGCAGAAATACTAAATTAACCAAGTTTCCAAAGCTTTACTTTGTCCATCTCTTATATTTTGGAAATTTGCTAGGAATTATAGTAATAAAGCCTTAACCTATAACAAAAGTCTAAAGATTTCAAGGACAATTGTGTATAATTTCTTCCTTTACAGGGTAAATACTCTTTATTCAGCATAATGGTATATGTTCCTAGCAAAAATACCCTATTTTTCAAGAGTTATTTTAGTTAATATTGGCTTTCAGAAATATGCATTTTAATATTTTACTTTTTAAACCACAAGGTTTTCATTCTAACATACTATACATCTGTTTTCATTTATTTATTTAATTATTGATAAAATAAGAAATTTGTGAGTTATGTTTCTATATAGTTTCTTGTTTTTCTTTTTTTATTATTATTTTTATTTACAGTTCAAATATTGTCCCACTTCCTGGTCTCCCCTCCGCAAACCACCTATCCCATCCGTCCTCCCCCTTGCCTCTAAGAGGGTGCCGCCCCCCCCACCTACCCAACCACAACTGCCTCACTGTTCTAGCATCCCCCTACACTGGGGCATCAAGTCTCCACAGGACCAAGAGCCTCCCCTCACATTGATGTCAGATAAGGCAATTCTCTGCTATATATGCAGATGCAGCCATAGGTCCCTCTATGTATATAAGCTCTTTGGTTGGTGGTTTAGTCCCTGGAAGCTCTACGGGGTTCCTGCTAGTTGATATTGTTGTCCTTCCTATGGGGTTGTAATATGCTTCAGCTCCTTCATTCCCCTAACTCTTCCAATGGGGTCTGCTGGCTCAGTCTGATGGTTGGCTGTATCTGCATCCATGTTAGTCAGGTGCTGGCAGAACTTCTCACGGGACAGCTATCTCAGGTTTTGTTAGCAAGTGCTTCTTGGCATCAGCTATAGTGTCTGAGTTTGGTGTTTGCAGATGGCGTGAATTCCTAGGTAGGGCAGTCTCTGGCTGACCTTTATTTCAGTCTCTGCTCCATTTTTTGTCCCTGAATTTCCTTTAGAAGGGAACAATTCTGGGGTAAATAATTTGAGATGGAGGTGTGGCTTCATCCCTCAACTGGGGCAATGTGTATCCTTTGGAAGTGGTCTCTACATGTTCTATTGACTTAATATTTCCTATGAGAAATATATTGCACAGGAAAGAAAAAGAAAAAAAGAAAAAGTTGTAGATTCGCATTTTGCAAGAGTCAAAGAATCCTCTGTTTCTCTCTCTCCCTCCCTCTCCCTCCCCCCCCCCTCTCTCTGTCGGTCTCTGTGTGTGTGTGTGTACGCGCGCGCGCACGCCTATATGCGCACACCTGTGTGTGTCTGTCTCTTCCCTGTAGAAATTCAGTTTGGTTTTTCCTCACAGCCCAGTACTTCCAGGAATAAGTCTCAGATTCAAAATATATTTACAAATACCTTGCCCATGTAGCTAGACTATTCTTTATTTCCTGCCTAAGCCATTGACCATCAAATTTATTATTGACAGGTACCACATTCATACAAAGGAAATATTTTCCTTATGCTTCTCTCTGTGTGTCTCTCTGTCTGACTTTGTCTCTATATGTTCATTTGTGTTTGTCTCTCTTTGTGTATCGGTGTGTGTGTGTGTGTGTGTGTGTGTGTGTGTGTGTTTGTGTTTGTGTGTGCATGTACACATTTAAGTCTGAATTCCTAACAAAATCTCGAAGTATCAGTTGCCCTTAAGAGTGCAGACCTGTCAGAATCAAATGGCAACTTCCCTTAAAGAACCACAACTCAATGTTTTCACTTAATATATCTGGTTTGGGTTAATTCAAAGATGTCTCCAGCACAGCATTAACAAACACTGTAATTTTCTGGGGTCGGATAGGTCCATAGCTCAGAGACTGAAAGTCATATTAAATTATGCTATCAGCTTTCGAAAAGCTCATTAGACTTAACCCATTTAGGCGCCAGTGACTTCTCGGAATCACCAATAGAACGCTAATCAGAAAACCACAGAGGAGTCGGGCTTCTGCTATCAGAAACCTCAGTACGATTTTATGTATTAATATTTCAAAAAGTTTGTAGGAACACATGGTCCCTGCTGAGCACTACAGCCGGTCCAGATAGGGTTACAGTCAGTCAACCCGGCAATGGCTGCTGGCTGCTCCCTGTCTGTCTCCACACTTGGCAACTAGAGAGAAAAAGACACAGAGGAAAATGAAATGAATGGCCGCATTTGACTTGTGATTAATAAGTTCCCATAATTGGGGAGTCAGATAAGCAGTAAATAGAATAATATATTTACAGGAAATAGAGTTTATCCTCTGGTAACAGATTTATGGGATTATGAGTACAATGTCTATTTCTATAGAAGAGTGATTTCTGAAGTTTAGAACTATATAATCTAATATTCTTCAAAATGTTTAATCCAGTTTTTACTATTTTTTGTGAAAGTAAAATCTAGGCGATACAACAAAGCACAAAAATTACACTTTGCAAACACAACTTACAAAAATCAGTTTAGAAATAAACTATTATGTATCCCACATGAGTTTTCAGTGACTTTTAGAAATCTCTCCAAAACCGAAAAATATAATTTATATCTATGTTGAGAAAAAAGCTTGCAGTTCAATGAACAAAATTAAATATATACAGAACAAAATATTAACAATGTCAAAAGAACTTAGGTTAATTCTTATTTGTACTCACACAAATCATATATCTGTTATACAGAAAAACTGCTTATGTTTAATAGAAATATCAGTATACAAGTATTTTCAAAGTGAACTCCTAAACAGAATCTATTTTCAACTACTTCTAGCAACTTAAATTTTCAGGTAAACCAAACTGAAAACACACTAAAATAAATTGTTGGGCATGTTCATTGGTGCTTAATATACTTCCTAAAAATAAGTAACTAAAACACTTTAATAGAAGCTAGAATAAGTTAATGCGAGATTATTGTCTCCATATTATATGAATCTGAACAAGCCTGTATCTTTTATTAACGCGAATAATGAAAGTATGTACTTATGAACCATGTCCCTAGGACATAGCTTGACTCAAAGCCTTTTGAGGGAACAACAGGGCTGGAGCCCTCTTAGGGCATCAGCTTCCTCTGGAAACTGCATTGCTATGGACCAATGAGCAGTAGAAGACAGGAAATGTATATGCTCTTAGGGTAAGTTTACCATTTCCAATTTTTTTCCAGACTCAATTTCAAAACAATGACAAAACTTTATGTGTATACCCGTATGCACTTTAGATTTTATCTAAATCATTCAAATATTTGGGAATATAACTTACATTATCTGTAATTCAACTTTATTTTGATGTTGTGCAATTTATAGAACATATACAGGCCAGATTTTGGCAAACCAAGATTAAAATGGAAATGTCTAAGAGGTGCTGTATCTTTCTTTCTTTTTCTTTTTTTATTAGATATTTTCTTCATTTACATTTCAAATGCTATCCCGAAAGTCCCCTATACCCTCCCCCCACCCTGCTCCCCAACCCACCCACTCCCACTTCCTGGCCCTGGCATTCCCCTGTACTGGGGCATATAATCTTTGCAAGAACGAGGGTTTCTCCTCCCAATGATGGCTGACTAGGCCATCTTCTGCTACATATGCTGCTAGAGACATGGGCTCTGGGGGTACTGGTTAGTTCATATTGTTGTTCCTCCTATATGGTTGTAGATCTTCAGCTCCTTGGGTACTTTCTCTAGCTCCTCCATTCGGGGCCCTGTGTTCCATCCAATAGATGACTGTGAGCATCCACTTCTGTATTTGCCAGGCACTGTCATAGCCTCACAAGAGACAGCTATATCAGGGTCCTTTCAGCAAAATCTTGCTGGCATATGGAATGTATCTTTCTTATGTAACATTACTGATTTCTTGAGTAACATACTGTAATTTCATTTTTACTTGATATATTCTGTACCTTTGTGTGCTTTTACTGATGGATGAAGAAGCCACTGCTATTTAGTCAGGGTTATATTTCTCATTATGCAGATTTAAATAGGATAATATTTTGTGTTAGAAAAAAATATGTTTTACTATATCCTTTCTGAGCTGCTCAGTTTTCCATGTTAGTTTCAAGGAGTAAGATGAAAAGTTCTTCTATCTTACATTTACTAATTCCAGACAGGGTACTGTCCCGAATCGACACTATTGTCCTCCATCTTTTGAAATGATTAGTTTACGGAAAATGAGGTGTGATGGCACATGCCTGTACTCAAGACACTTTGACAGCTGTGGGTGTGAGAATGAGGTTTTGAGTCCATTCTGCAGGGCACAATATGTTCCAGACCACCTGTGGGATTTTGTCTAGGAACAAAAACACTGACAATGAAGTGATACATAAATAATAGAACAAAAGAAGGTAAAAAAAATGGAGCCTTTGAACATGTGCAATAAGCCTAATGGTTTATGGTCACTCTGTGTTCTATAACCACATCCATTTTCATTTCTCCTATAAAGATCTCTCCACAGAAACAAATACTATCCTGAATTTTATATGTCACATGTATTTTAGAAGTTTACCTATTTGAATAATTGATTTTCTTTTCTTTGGGCCAACAGGGAATAGCAGATCAGAGAGTCAGAAAGAGGTCCTATTCCTAGATTTTGGGGAAAATTATAATTTCCCATGTTAACGTCTAGTTCACCTTTATTGTGACTTTCCCACTTTCTGCATTGTAGACTTTTGAGTCAGCTCTTTGGGCTGCTGGTTTTATAAGTTGGGAAAGGATATATTAACTGTGGCTGTGCACAAAAACAAAAAATAATAAATAAACAAATCATAGCAGGGGAAAATCTTTTTTATGGAAGCTATAGTGTATCACCCTGTGTCTCACTGTGTCCTAATGTTTGTTCACACATCTTTACTTGCAAATGTTCACTTGAAATGAGCCATTGGTCTGGTTCAAGGTCTCTGGCTTCTGTGATACCATCAACACTGGAGACTCACTAGGACACCTCCCTGCTATCCTTTTATTTGTCTGTGTCATAGAGATCCTGCAGCTTTGAATTAGCAGGACCTGGCCTTTAATACACTGCAACAATTCACAGATAATGTAGATTTCAGAGTGTAACAAATTAAATCCTGGGATCTGGGCCTGGGTGGAAGTTGAGCTGGGTAGTCTTCTGGGTTTCCCACATCCACACAGTCAGAGCAAACTCTCCAGCTGAAGGAGATGAGAGTTGTACATCTTGATTTGTAGGGAGCAGGAAGTGAATGTAAATATTAATATGTTAAAGGTGAACAAGAGGATACTATGTCTTAGATAAAGTCACATTGTGGGAAGCATGGAAGAAGACATGTGGAAAGCAGAGATGATTATTATGTGTAGAGATTCTCTTTACAGGGTGAATAACTTCTAATGAAGAACTGCAAAATCAGCTAGCTGTGGTTTAGAGAAATATATATATATATATATATATATATATATTTAAATAGTGTATTTCTAACACAAAGAAATTTAAATGTTTAAGCTGACATATATGTCAATTAAACTGATCATAGTGCAACACATTATATACATTTAAATATGAAATTATCACACTTTAATTATAAATATGTATATTTTATGTCAATTACTTTTTAAAATTCATGATCAACTTGACATAATTTAGTGAATAATACATTAGTTAACTGACATTTCATGTTTTGTTTGCGATAAATTTTCCTGCATATCATTTTGTATGGTTGCATATTTAATAATTTTATTTTTCAACTCTTGATTTCTATCCAACTAATTTCAATTTAATTGTTAGTTAAATTGAAGTAATTTGGCTATTTATTCAATAGTTCCATACCATCATGTTTCCAAGAAAGTTACATGGTTATAAAGTCATTTTGGAGGTTTTTGAAATTGACAGTTTAATTGTTCGTGAATCAACACATGAACACTGTATGCCTCTGATATATAATTGTTAACAAAATTGTCAGATAAAAATTTTGCTTGTAATGTATGCTGACACAATGTAACCATGTAAAATATTTTAAAAAGATGATTCACACTTTACCCAGTGGGGTATTAGAAAAAAATATTCTGAAAATCCTCAGCTTACAATTCTTGCTTATTAAGAAAGAATAACTACTGTAATCCCGGCACTTGGGAAGCAGAGGCAGGCAGATTTCTGAGTTCGAGGCCAGCCTGGTCTACAGAGTGAGTCCCAGGACAGCCAGGACTGCATAGACAAACCCTGTTTAGAAAAACCAAAAAAATAAATAAAGAAAGAAAAACTGTGTTATCATCTATTAAAATGGTAACATTGGAAACGTTTTCTTATGAGTGTGGGTATACTTATACCAAATAACCAGAAAGCAGGAAAACAGAGCAAAGTGAAAATTGATACTATGTAAGTTAAGTTTGTCTATAAGACATTAATATGTTCACCTGCAATCCCAGCATTTGTAAAGCTGAGCAAGGAACAGTAAATTACAAAACTTTCTTTTGTAACACTTTTGTAGAATGTGACAGTTAGAAGCCTTTATATTTAAATTACCATATTGACATTGATTTTGAAAATAAAATGCTATGCTGTGATGCATCCTATTTAATACGTAAATTTAAATTTTGACCAACTAATTTCTTAATCCTTTAAAAATTGAATAAACAAATTATGTCTAATGTTTCTCACCGATTTCTGTAATTTCTACATCAGAATAAAACACTGTTCAACATTAAGACACTGCCTATACAGTTCTACAAAATTATGGCTAAGTATTTAGACAGATGAACTAAGGGTTAATTATTAAATTGAGTTTTAAGACTTGAGCTGACAGGAGAGTCTGTAGATTCCACCAAATGTGTGCTTTTTGAGTAAGCAAGAACAAAAGGGTCCAGACTAACTTGTGAAATATCAAGAATACCTTATTGAGTTGATGAAAATGTTATTTAATTACAAGGAACCGAAAAGAACAAACAAACATGCTTTCAAAAAGGTGTAATCTGAACCTCAGTTTAATGTGCATTTAGATATAAATCTCCTCAATGCTTCAGTTTAACAGAGAAAATTGAAACACAACCTATAACCGAAAGCTGCAGATTATTTGCAGTATCACACACCAGATGTGGAAGGTTTCTACTTGCCAAATGTGTTTTAAATGCATAGATATTTACATTAGAATTAAGACTTTTATTCATCCAGATTAAAATACTCACATTGACTAAATAGCATGTTATCTTTAGAAGAATGTTTTACAGTGGCACATGCTAAGATTTTTTTTCTGGCTATGGTAATATGTTATGTAAATGTAAACAAAGTTTTTAATTTATACCTATAATTATAGTTCAAAATTAATAATTTGTAAGAAAAGCTGATATTATAGCAGTGAATATCAATTCAAAGGAACCACTAGGGGTAGGACTTGGCATACAGTCACATACCTGAAATGCTCTTAACTAGCAGGGGCTCTGGGCACAGGTCACTTGTTTTCAATGAAGGAATAGACTTTGGCTAAGCAAACTGTCATGCTTCATGTTGGACATTAAAATTCAGGCAAAGGCTTGGGTTGGCTCGTTTGTTTTCTAACTGACATGTGAGAGGCTGCTTTAACCAGAAAAAATAGTCATTTTCTCTATGGACTAGTGATCTAACCTCTCAAATTAAAAAATTATAAAGAGAGCTCAATATAAATAAATGAACATAATATAAACATTTTGTGACATATAACTCTTTATTCCTAGGCAATTTAATAGCATATAATATACCACATATTCAGAATCCAGATATTAACAATGGAATGTTATATTATTATTAACCTGGAGAGAGTGGGTTCATTTAAATAGTAATGTCAGACAGAAGATAAGGTATTATCCTATAGTGGTACACAATGGGATGTATAATACATAAATAGTACAGAAGGCATGTTTTCATGAAAATGTCCCACTATATGAACATATGATGAAATTTCGGACTATAAAGCCATTATTAAATAAATACTACACTAAATACTTTATGAGTGCCAGATATAGAGGAAAGCTATTATTTTGACTGAGAAGAATTCTAGTTTGTCTCAATTTTCTGCAAGACTCTCTCTAACTCGCAGGGTTGCCTAGCTCATAGAAGTGCCCTGTTCATCAAGGGGACTTGGAATATAATGGACTGTCTAATAAAGTGATTTACAGTTGGAACATACTAGGTAATGCAGTAAGGTGATTTACAACGTGAACTACTCTACTATAGCAGACTGTAATATGATTTAGAGTGGGGATTGCTGAACAAGATTGTGCGATGATGTAACTTATAGTGGGGTCTGTGGATCAAATTGTAGTATCATGATCTGTAATGAGGATGGAAGCTTCAGTCACCTCTGTAGTCAGGAAACTGTGACTATGTAACTGAGCTATAAACCCACTCTGACCAATACTCATGTGAGCTTGCACAGTTATGGATAAAATACGCATGCTATTCTAAGACTTACAATTTGTTGTAATCATTCCACAGATCCAGTTCTGAGTACATGAGTCCTCTCTACCGTAGTACCCATGCATTCTTGTTTTCTGTGCTTTATTGATAACTTTCTCTTATCCCATGAAAACAGAAAAATTTCCAGTTTGCTTTATGTCTAACTTTGGCTGCAAACCTCTTTATACCTATATGAGACTTACCTTACTTTAGACTGAAATGTGAAAACCAATATTTAGATATTAACAATGCTCCTTGTTGTAGGCCATTTCAGAAGATATATAAACATAGGTGCTTGTAATTCAACATATATTTTGTGGATTTATGTTTCTATGTTTATTTATACACATATATATCTATGTATACATGTATATACAATAACATACAAAATGTTTATATGTAGATATTTATATACACATATATGTATTTATTTTTAATTTAATTTTTTGTAACTGAAGTTACTCTATGACATAAAACTTGCTCTCACTATATACAATATATTTATATTTGAGTTGATACATATGTAAAGCAATTTCAGATTTTTTAAAGTTTTTAAATTTAATTTTATTTGTAATTCATTTTTTACACTCCATATTCCATTCTCCACCCCTCCTTGTCCACCTTCCGACTGCTCCATACCGCACACCTCCTGCCCACCCCACCCAGTCTCCATGTGAATGACTCCACTTCCACCCCACCTGACCTTTAGATTCCCTGGGGCATCCAGTATCTTGAGGGTTAGGTGCATAATCTCTGAATAAACAGAGACTTGGAAGTCCTCTACTCTACGTGTGTTGGGCCACTCATATCAGCTGGTGTACACTGTCTGTTTGGTGGTCCAGTGTTTGAAAGATCTCGGGGATCCAGATTAATTAAGACTGCTGGTTCTCCTACAGAATTGCCCTTCTCCTGAGCTTCTTTCAGCCTTCCCTAATTCAACAACAGGGTTCATCTGCTTCTGTCCATTGGTTGGGTGCAAATAACTGCATCTGACTCTTTCAACTGCTTGTTGGGTCTTTTAGAGGGCAGTCATGATAAATCAATCCCTTTTTGTGAGCATTCCATAGCATCAGTAATAGTGTCAGGCCTTGGGACATCTCCTTGAGCTGGATCCCACTTTGGGCCTGTCATTGGACCTTCTTTTTCTCAGGCTCCTTTCTATTTCCATCCATGTAATTGTTTCAGACAGAAACAATTATGGGTCAGATGTGTGACTCTGGCATGGCAACTCCATCCCTCACTGGATGTTCTGTGTTCCTGCTGGAGGTCGACTCTATAAGTTCCCTCTCCTTACTGTCTGGCATTTCATCAAAGGTCCCTCCCTGTGAGTCCTGGGAGTCTCTCAACTCCCAGGTCTCCAGTGCATACTTGGGGTCCCCCTAAACCTCCTATTTCCTGAGGTTGCTGTTTACATTATTTCTGCTGGCCCTCAGGGCTTCAGTCCTTTTCCTTCACCCAATACCAGATCAGGTTTCCCTCTATACCCCACTGCCCCCCAAATTGTACACTTTCCACCCTCCCTCCCACCCTCCCCACTTGTGATTTCTTTCTTCTCTCTCCCAAGAGGGACTGAGGCATCCTCACTTGGGCACTTCTGCATGTTGAGCCTTTTGAATTCTGTGGACTATATCTTGTGTTTTCTGGTTTTTATGTATTTATGTATTTATGTATTTATTTATTTATTTATTTATTTGCTTATTTATTTATTGAGATTCCTCAGTTGTGAATTCTAGGTTTAGTTCTATACCCCATTTTTTTATTGGGTTATTTAGTTTTTTGGTGATTAACTTCTTGAGTTCTTTATATATTTGTATATTAGCCCTCTCCGATGTGGGGGTAGTGATAATTTTTTTCCCAATCTGTAAGTTGCCAATTTGTCTTATTGACTACGTCCTTTGCCTTACAGAAGCTTTCCAGTTTTATGAGGTCCCATTTTTCAATTCTTGATCTTAGAACATGAGCCGTTATAGCTCTGTTTAGGAAATTTTGCCCTGTGACAATGAGTTCAAGGTTCTCTCCCAATTTCTCTTCTAGTAGATACAGTGGATCTTTTGAGGGTTGTTTTGTGACCAATTATATGCTAGTTTCAGAGAAGGTATGAGGTCCTGAGGAGAAGGTGTATTCATTTCCATTAGGGTGAAATATTCTGTAGATATCTGTTAAATTCATTTGGTTCATAATTTCTCTTAGTTTCACTGTGTTTCTGCTTAGTTTCTGTTTCAATATCCTGTACTTTGTTGAGTGTAGGGTGTTGAAATCTCCCACTATTATTGTGTGGGGTTCAATGTGAGTTTTGAGTTTTAATAAAGTTTCTTTTATAAATTTGGGTGTTCTTGCATTTGGGGCATAGATGTTCAGAACTGAGATTTTCTCATGGTGGATTTTCCCCTTGATGAATATGAAGTCTCCTTCTTTATCAGGCTTGATAATTTTGATGGAACCTCTATTTTATTGAATATTAGTATGGCAACTCCTGACTGTTTCCTCGGACCATTTGCTTGAAAGACTTCTTTTCCATCCTTTTACTCTGAGATAGTACCTGTCTTTGTTGTTGAAGTGTGTTTCATGTATGCAGCAAAATGCTGGAACTTGTTTGCATTTGTTAGCTTATGTCTTTTATAGGTGAGTTGAGTCCATTAATATTGGGAGATATTAAAGACAGATGATTATTGTTTCCTGACATATTTTTATTTGTAGGTGACTTCATGTGCTTGTGGCTCTGCTTTTGACTTTGTTGTGAGATGCTTAATATCTTGTCCTTTCTTTGGTGCAGGGATCTTCCTTGTGTTGGAGTTTTCCTTCCAGGATTCTCTGTAAGGCTGGGTTGGTGGAAAGATACTGTTTGAATTGGGTTTTGTCCTGGAATATTTTGTTTTCTCTATCTATGTTGATTGAGAGTTTTGCTGAATATAGTAGCCTAGGCTGGCATTTCTGTTCTTTTAAAGTCTGCATGACCTCTGACCAGGCTCTTCTGGCTGTCATAGTCTCTGTTGAGAAGTCTGGTTTAATTCTGATAGGTCTACATTTGTATGTTACCTGGCCTTTTCCCTTCTTGCTTTTAATATTCTTTCTTTACTCTGTGCATGTAGTATTTGGATTAATATATGATGAGAAAATTTTCTTTTCTGGTTCCATTTATTTGTTGTTCTATAGGCTTCTTGTACTTTTGTATCTGTAATTTTCTTTAGGTTGGGGAGGTTTTCTTTTATGATTTTGTTGAAGACATTTTCAGGTCCTTTGAGCTGGGATTCTTCATTCTCCTTTATTCCAATTATTCTTAGATTTGGTCTTTTCATTGTGTCTTGAATTTCCTGGATGCTTTGGGCTTGGAGTTTTTTTATGTTTTGAATTTTCTTTGATAGGTGTCAATCTCTTCTACTGTATCTTCTATACCTGAGATTCTCTCTTCTATCTCTTGAATTCTCATGGTAATCGTTACATCTTTAATTCCTGACCTCTTTCTTAGGTTTTCCATTTCAGGTTTGCCTCCATTTGTGTTTTCTTTACTGTTTCTACTTCCACTTTTAGGTTTTGCATTGCTTTATTCAATTCCTTTGCCTATTTGCCTGTGTTTTTCTGTATTTCTTTCAGTGAGTTATTGATATCATCTTTAAAGAATTCTATTATTTTCATGAGATAGGATTTTTAGGACATATTCCTGATTTTCATGGGTGTTGGTATACTCAGGGCTTGCTGTGATGGAAGAACTGGGTTCTGGTGATTCCCAAGTGTTTTGGCTTCAGTTGCTTATGGTCTTACACTTGCCTTTCTCCATCTGGATATCCCTGGTGTTTATTAAGCTGGGTGACAGTATGGAGTCTGCCTCTTTGGTCCTTGGGTTGCTTCAGGTCTTCTGGTAGGCCTGAGTCCCTGGCTTTACCAGACCACCTGCGGGGCTTTCCAACTGGGGGCTCTTCACAGGGACAGAGAAGCTGCTGATCTGTTGCCCTGGCTTCAGTAGATCTCCTGGGAGGCCTTCAGACTGTTAGGTCTTCAGTGGAGTAGTCAAGGTGTTGTCCAATTTTGCTACTGCTCTGAGTGCAGTATGTCCAAGTGCTCTGAGGGCAGCACATCCTCAATGGCTCTGAGTGCAGTGTGTCTTCTGGGATGCATCAGGATATGGTGTCTTCAGGGGAACAGACTAACTGGAGACTGCCCCAGTAGCAAAGATGAGGCAGAAGGTGCAGATTGAATAAATATGTCTTTGAATCTTCTTAATCACCGAACATTGAATGATGGTCACACTTTCTTTACTCTTTTGTTTAATAGTTCCAGGCAAAGCTCTTCTTTATAATGCTATAGGTCAGTTTGTTAGCCATCTTAAAATTAATTGGGGATTTTGATAACAAGTTCATTTCGTTTGTTATTTGCTCTCCCTGCACCCACTCTGGAGCTATCTTGATTTGCAAATGAAAGGCACAAACACACACACAAACACACATACACACACACACACACACACACACACACACACAGACTCTATGTACCATGCACCTACACACCTATGGTCACTTGATCTTTGACAATGGAGCTAAAACCATCCAATAGAAAAAAGACAGCTTTTTCAACAAATGGCGCTGGCACAACTGGTGGATATCATGTAGACGAATGTGAATTGATCCATTCTAATCTCCTTGTACAAAGCTCAAGTCTAAGTGTATCAAGAAACTCCACATAAAACCAGAGACACTAAAATATATAGAGGAAAGTGAGGGGAAGTCTAGAAGATATGGCCACAGGGGAAATATTCTTGAACAGAACAGCAATGGCTTACACTGTAAGATCCAGAATCAACAATTGGTACCTCATAAAATTGCAAAGCTTCTCTTCCGTAAGGCAAAAGAAACTGTCAATAAGACAAAATGCCTACCAACAGATTGGGAAAAGATTTTTACCAATCCTAAATCCGATAGGGGACTAATATCCAATATACACAAAGAACCCCAGAAGCTGGACTCCAGAAAATCAAATAACACCATGAAAAAATGGTGCACAGAGCTAAACAAAGAATTCTCAACTGAGGAATACCTAAGAACTGAGAAGCACCTGAAAAAATGTCCAACATCCTTAATCATCAGGGAAATTTAAATCAAAATAACACCTCACACCAGTCAGAATGGCTAAGAACAAAAATTCAGGTGACAGCAGATGCTGGCAAGGATGTGGAGAAGGAGGAACACTCCTCCATTGCTGGCAGGATTGCAATCTTGTACAACCACTCTGGAAATCGGTCTGGTGGATTCTCAGAAAATTGGACATAGTACTACCGGAGTATCCAGCAAAACCTCTACAGGGCATATATCCAGAATATATTCCAACTGGTAATAAGAACACATGCTCTACTGTGTTCACAGCAGCTTTATTTATAATAGCCAGAAGATAGAAAGAACGCAGATCTCCCTCAACATAAGAAAGGATACAGAAAATGTTGTACATTTATATAATGGAGTACTACTCAGCTATTGAAAACAATGAATTTATGAAATTCTTAGGCAAATGGATGGATCTGGAGGATATCATTCTGAGTGAAGTAAGCCAATCACAAAAGAATTCACATGATATACACTCACTGTTAAGTGGATATTAGCCCAGAAACTTAGAATACCCAAGATTCAATTTGCAAAACATATGAAACTCAAAAGGAAGGAAGACCAAAGTGTGGATACTTTGTCCCTCATAGAATGGGGAACAAAATACCCATGGAAGGAGTTACAGAGACAAAGTTTGGAGCTGAGACAGAAGGAATGACCATCCAGACTGCCCCACCCAGGGATCCACACCATAATCATC
The DNA here is from genome assembly GCF_900095145.1 of Mus pahari. Taxonomy (NCBI): domain Eukaryota; kingdom Metazoa; phylum Chordata; class Mammalia; order Rodentia; family Muridae; genus Mus; species Mus pahari. The sequence continues at coordinate 40,608,469 of NC_034593.1, forward strand.
CAACCAAATGCAGACTCTATTGCATATGCCAGCAAGAATTTGCTGACAGGACCCTGATATAGCTGTCTCTTGTGAGACTATGCCAGTGCCTGGAAATAGACAGGTGGATGCTCATAGTAATCTATTGGATGGAACACAGGGCCCTAATGGTGGAGCTGGAAAAAGTACCCAAGGAGCTGGAGTATTCTGTAACCCTGTGGAAAGAACAGTAATATGAACTAACCAGTACCTTCTGAGTTCGTGTCTCTAGCTACATATGTAGCAGAAGATGGCCTATTTGGCCATCATTGGGAGTAGAGGCCCCTGGTCTTTCAAAGATTATATGCCCCAGTACAGGGGAATGCTAGTGCCAGGAATTGGGTGTGGGTGAGTCAGGGAGCAGTGGAGGTGGTATAGGGGACTTTTGGGTTAGTATTTGAAATGTAAATGAAGAAAATATCTAATAAAAAATAAAAGTAAAAAAATTAATATGCCTCAATTACTTTAATGGCTGGGTATTTCTAATCCTTCCTTATCCTTGCAAATATTCCTTTCTGGTACTCCTGAGTTAACATCTTTTTAAATGTATGTTTCATTTTTGCTACCCCAAACACAATTGACTGAGTGGCCTATGTGGCCACTTTTGCTGATTCTCACATATCTGTGAACCTTTCGGTCTGGTCTTTCTTCCCTGTTATGGTGATCTCTCTCTCCTTCCTCTCTCTCAGTTCCTAGCCCATGTAAATCTAAAGATCCTACCTCAGGCTATTTCCCCAGCCATTAGCTGTTGGCATCTTTTTTTTTCCCCCAATCAAAATCAACTGGGGGTAGGGTCCTGCAGTGTTTTACAAGCAAACATGGGCATTCCCATGTAATTTGGAAATTCATTAAATCAAGTACCCAACGAGAGAGGGGGGGGTAGAGGTAGAGATAGAGGTAGTGATAGATAAATAGAGATTATAGAGATTATAATCAATAAAAAGAAAGAAAAAGAAACTAGCCAGTGGACATATAGTCAAAAGATGCTTCATCCTATTACAAAATCACTTGCTCTTCAGTGTTTATTGCTTCTATACTAATAACATCCAGGAATTGGAAACAACCTAGTTGACACTCAACATAGAGGTGACTCTAGAAAATGTAATACATTTATACAGTAGCATATTACTCAGTGGCTTAAAAATGGCATAATAAAATTTGCTGGCCAAGTAAAAATATCACACTGAGTGAAGTATCTCCAATCTAGTAAGATGAATATGGTATATGTGATGCTTTGTATATTTTTGGCCCAGGGAATGGCACTATTACAAGGTCTGGCCTTGTTGGAGTAGGTGTGTCACTGTGGGAATGGGCTTTAAGACCCTTATCCTAGCTGCCTGGAAGTCAGTCTTCCAATAGCAGCCATCAGATAAAGATGTTGAACTTTCATCTCTCCCTGCACACTGCCATGCCACAAGCCTTGATGATAATGGATTGAACCTCTGAACTTGTAATCCAGTCCCAATTAATTGTTGTCCTTATAAGAGTTACCTTGGTCACAGTGTCTGTACAAATCAGTGTCTGTACAAACCCTAAGTAAAACAGTATGTGCGTACTTTCCTGTGAATATTAGATCTTTATCAATGATAACCAAGCTACAATCTGTAGAACCACAGATGGTAGAGAGTAATGGGTTAGATTTGGTTAGAAATTGTAAATAGATCAAGAAATTATGAATTAATAGGGTGAGAAGGCTGTAATGGAATGATCAAGTAGAGAGGAGGCAAAGATTGCTGTGGAGTAGAATGAGAGAGTCAGCTAAAGGAGCATGTAAGGGATAGGATGGAAGTATAATACAGGAGGAACTTCCTAAAATACATACATATATGAAAATGAACTAAATGAAATCACCAAGTAATGAAGAAGACATAGCTCTAACGGGAACTCTCTTGTCTGCAAACAAAGCTTTCAGTACTGAAATTTGGTTATATATAATTGAGTTCTTGGCCAGTGGGGTTCCTTGGAAATTCCGAAACTATCCAAAGTTGTCAAGAACATTGTTGAATACAGCAACCACACAATTCACGGAACACTGAAATGTTAACAAAGTGCCTGCATAGAGCTTTAACTCCTGTAGCCTTTTATATATGACGTTACACTGCACTTTTAAAAAAGGACATGTAAACACTAATCCAGCCACAAATCCTTTGATTTAAAATGATGTCTTGTCTAAAAGATACACCAAGGCAATGATGGTACAAAGCTTTTGTGATTATCCGACCAATAAGCAATTTAAGACTCATTCCACAAGATAGAAATCATATCTGGCATTGCTTGTATAACTAAGACAAGATACCCAAAACTGGACTAGGGATATAGGGTAAAACAAAATAATCCTGGATTTTAGAAAACCAACAAAAGAAAACAGAGCAGTGTAATTATTCCCAATGATTTTCTGCTATTTCATAGGCCAGTACCTTGCATAGCAATCATAAGAGCAGCTTCCTCCTGCAGGATATGGAAACAAGCATACAGACCCATGGCTAGACATTACATAGAGTGTGATGAAAGAACAGTCAGACCTTAAGGAGATGTTTCCATCAAAACCTTCCTCTCAAAGCTCAGGCAACTCACTGAAGAGGAGCATTAAAAATTCTAAGAGCCAGAATGATAGAGCACACCTAGATAATAAAGTCCTCTAAATCAACAATATCAAATTTCATATGAACTAACAGAGACTGAAGCAACAGTTTACATGTGTATAAATCAATTTGTGTTTTTATGGGATGCCTGAGTGTGTGAAGGAGTGAGACCCTGATTCCTGTGCCTTCTCTTTGGCTTTTTTTTTTTTTTCCTTCTGTTGGATTGCTCTGCCTAAAATCAATGTGATAATTTTATTTTTTAGACTTATTTTATTGTATTTTATTATATTGTTAAAAAAATGAATTAAGGAATGCAAATGTGGCTACCAAGGTAAAAGTCAACAACAGAGTCATCATTTATACCTGTTGGGAAAAGGAAAATCCATTTTCTTCACTGGACTGGCACTGGGTATGTCAAGCAGGCCAGGGGAATGCTCATCTCCAGTCCTCATGTGTAACATAAAATGGACTCCCCAGTCTTTTTATATGCTTTCATTTGTTCACATATTGGTGGTTTGAAGTGTTGATTTATTTCACTTCCTTGGTTTAGGGGTGTTTATATTGGATTCTTTTGTTTGTTTGTTTGTTTGTTTTGTTTAGTAAATACCTAAAGTTGGAGAAATAGGGATAGGGAGAATATATAGAAGAATTTAAAGATAAGGAAAAATTGTATTTAAATGTAGAAATTATTCTAAATAATGAAAAATGTAAAATTAAAGAACAGTGCTTTAATGGCATATTGAGTTAAAGTAACATGTTTTTATATACATATCCATTTATTTACACTACAATATATCTGTTAGAGAGTTGTTTGAAAATACCCTTTGATATTAAATGTTACATCATGTTATGAAACTTGTGAATACAGGATGCTGTGCCAAAAAAAAGAAAAAGCAAAACATATGATTCTGCAGTAAAGATTATGACAGAGTAAATATCTCAACAGCTTCAGAGAGTCCTGAGAGCTGACCACATTTATTAGATTTCTTCCTTCCCAAGCATCTCTAAGCTACAAGGACTGCTGAGGAACACAGCCAGAGGAGCTGAGATTTCTAGCAGAGCCAGAGGGGAATCCAGTACCTGAAAGAGACATTCTCTCATCTGCTACACCTCTGCTACCTGTACAGTTATCTTCTTATTCCCAGATGCCATAAGCTATCATCTGTGGTAGGGTGGGCTTCAATGACATAGCTGTCTTACCCTGTAAGTAACTTCTCACCCATTTCCTGTAAGGCAACAAAACAACCTCATTAAAACTCACTGCTTCACAAAAAAAAAAAAAAAAAAAAAAAAAAAAAAAAAAAAAAAAAAAAAAAAAAAAAAAAAAAAAAAAAAAAAAAAAAAAGAAAAAGAAAAGAAAAGAAAGAAAAGAAAAGAAAAGAAAAGAAAAGAAAAGAAAAGAAAAAAGAAAGAAAGAAAGAAAGAAAGAAAGAAAGAAAGAAAGAAAGAAAGAAAGAAAGAAAGAAAAAAGGAAGAAAGAAAATAAGGAAAGAAAGAAACATAGAGAGAGAGGTTAGGACAGGGAGGAAAGGGCAGCAAGATGATGATTATCATTTTACATGGTTAATTCTTAATCAAAGGAAATTTGGTTATCATTTTTACCTCAAAAATTTAAGTTACAAAGTATGAACTTCAAGCTTTAAATCATTTTAAAATATGTGATATTTTCCCAGGAATTATAAGATAGTTTAAATCCATATTCCTCACTTCTTTTCTATTGTTTACTTCTGGCCTTTATGCTTACATGAATTATTATTCTTGTGCTACAATGTCTAATGTGGAGCCTAGTGCTGATATAAGTAATTTTAGTTTTAGTGGTGTACATACTGAACTGAGTTTTACCTTCTGAGTTTATATAGTGTGTTTATGGCTTGCATAGCCCACTGATGCCCTGTAATTTCTACTACCCATCAAATACTCGAGAAAAATCACAATGACACAGGCTTTAAGCCAGTGGAGTGGCTCTCAGATGAGCAGGGCTCTTTCCAAGTCTCTCCTCTCTAGGAGATTTTTCTTTGCTCTTGTGATTTTAAATGCTACATTGTCTCTTCTAGAAGCCGAATCTTCAGTTTCTAAAAGTACAGGATCCACTACAAATAGAAGATATGAAGGGTAAAATTAGTCTTCTAGTGGCCCATTATCTTGTGGAATTCAGCCTCTGCTATAAGAGAGAAAAGTCCTGAAATGTGAAAGATTAGATCATTCAAGGACAATGGACTGTTTTGTCTGTGGACACGGCAATCTACAGAGATGTAGTTCTGTTCAGCTGAATTTCACATCTAATGCTGCCATCTCGATATAAAGACATATAAATAGTTGCAAAGGAGTTATTCATTCAAATGACCAGGCATAAAAAAGTAGATATGTTCTCTTAATCAAATAAAATAGTAATTTGCTGTACTATGCCCAGAGCTACTCTGATTAGCCTTGTGAAGATCTTAAGCAAGTCTTGTATTATTTCTGTAGGTGAGAAGACAATATGAATAGCTGTGGAATTTGTGGAAATAGAGTAAGTGTCCCCATATTTTGTTGCTCAGAATTCATGATTAAAATGCCCTTCCTTGATGATGTAGCTGTTACAACACGTAATTAGGTTTCTTTTTTCAAGGGAATTGAATATGAGTATTCCTGTTAGCAGCAACTTATAATGAAATATTGATCCCAGAGATGGAAATGGCATCTCATACTCTTGTCTAGCTCCATTAAATAATTGGGCTTACTGATAAGAATAATGGAAAACTTTCATCACTTTTTTGGTATTTAGAATAATATTGTATATAAGATGGCTCTAGAGAGCTTAGATATTCTCAACTTTGATATATTTCAACAATATGATCACATGGACTTCTAGGATATATATGAGTTGGCAGTTACAGAAAAGAAACTCAATCATGTAAAGTTACAGCTAGAAACATAGTTATATGTTTTCTTTACAAACAAATCCCTAAACTAAAAGTCTTTGTTATACTCCATAGTCTATAGGTATTCTTAACAGACAGTAAAATCCGCAAAGTTATTATGAGCAAGTTCTTTAAAGACATGTGATCACATACCTTAATTTAAGCAAGATAATCATAAAATACCAGATGATGTCAGATATTTTAAAGGTAGAATAACAAAACACTACAGAATATTTATTTTCACATTTTCTCATAGGTTAATAATTATTTATCCATAGTATAAAAATAATTTCAGATCAACTATTTATGTATCTCTGTTATATGTCTCCCTGGCTTTTGTATAAAAACATTTTAAATGATGTCTAAACTTATAACTTATTAAATATATGCATGAAACGTTTGCATTTATGCTTCTCAAAATAGTGTGTTGATTTTCCCTGGTCAGTAGATAATAAAGTAAGTAGTTATGGTGTGAAGGCTTTCTATAAAAGTAGGAATCACCATTCCCTGGAATGGTTTTCTGAACTAAATGTAAACAATACTGTGCTGATCACCAGCATCATTCTCTCTCTTTTTCTTAGCTATATATGCTATGTAGATAAACCCTTTGTGCTTCTGCTGATATGACATCCCTGCACTAATGGACTGTACCTACTCCAACAATAAACCCATTATTTTACTGTTTTATACATGACAAAACAGTTTGCCTTGGAAAAGGAGAAAGTAAGATGTATATATATCATTTCATAATACATATAATGGTATAAAACAAAACATTTGGATCAGTGTAAGATCCTACATATACCAAATATATACTTGGTAAATATTAAATAGTAGTTCAAAAATGTAAAAACTGAAGGATAAATAATGATTTTTACAAATTACTCCAGAAAATTCACTAAAATAATAAAAGAATGAATTTTTATTTTTAATTTTTGTACAAATATTAACTACTCATATTATTATTAATAAAACTTGGGTTCTTATTTGATTTTAAAAGTTGGAAACTGTCTTAAGCATTACATTATTTTGTGTAGTTGTAGTATGGTTTATGAAAAAGCACATTCCTTCTATGAATTAATACTTATTTTTATAGAGAGTATGTCATCAGCCACAGGTATGCAAGTTTGATGACACTGAGTGTGACTATCTTTGCTTTTAATTCATTTTCTTGATCAATTTATTACAAGGTTGGAAGTATAAGCAAGATTATTTATAAATATCTATTTGTGGTATTTATAAAAATGATGAAAATATACCATGAAATTATTCTTTTTTTTTTCTTCTGGATGTATTATATTTATTTTTATTTTTTTCATACTTTTTTTTATTATTATTTTCTTTATTTACATTTCAAATGCTATTCCGGAAGTTCCCTATACCCCCCCCCCCGCCGCTGCTCCCCTACCTACTCACTCCCATTACTTGGCCCAGGCCTTCCCTTGTGCTGGGTCATATAAAGTTTGCAAGAACAAGGGGCCTCTATTCCCAGTGATGGCCNATTAGGCCATCTTCTGCTACATATGCAGCTAGAGACACAAGCTCAGGGGGNACTGGTTAGTTCATATTATTGTTCCATCTATAGGGTTGCAGACCCCTTCAGCAACCTAGCTAGCTCCTAGCTCCTCCACTGGGGACCCTGTGTTCCATCCAATAGCTGGCTGTGAGCATCCACTTCAGTGTTTGCCAGGCACTGGCATAGCCTCACAAGAGGCCGCAATACCATGAAATTATTCTTATCTTATGAAGAATTATTTGGCTTGATATTATAATACACCACAAGACTTATTAAAAGCATACATATTAATTTACAAAAGACAAAATCTTTATTGTATTTAAATTCAACATTTAAATTCAAATCCTAACTTTGTTATGCAAAGTAAGAAAGTAAAATAAATAATATCACCTATAGGCAGCTATATTATCAATTCAAATATTAAAGTATTATACAAAGATACTATAATAAATTGATAAGGAAGTCTTTAGGCTTTTTAATGCTGATATTATTTCTAACAAAGTATCCAAAAAAGTAGATAGCTTTCATTTCCTTTATTTTTGAGTATCCTCTTACACTTAGCTGTTGATTATCTGCTTAAGTAGACTGCACTATATGCATATTAAGTCCAGTCATTAATGCTGAAATTTTCATGTAGTGTCAGTATGAAAAAGGACTCTACAGTTCATCCTGAGAATGGCACTACTGCTAATATGTCCTTCTGCCTCTTCTACTCTTTACAATTTTGAAGTATAGTCAGCTGAATATAATCACAAGTAAGCAACAAAGTTTTCATGTGCCCAATGTACACCTTTTCTCAATGTCCAAGATCTCTTCATTTAGATGAACTTATTTACAGATGGTTATGAGCTGGATGTTTCTGTCTGTGGACACGGCAATCTACAGAGATGTAGTTCTGTTCAGCTGAATTTCACATCTAATGTTGCCATCTCGATATAAAGACATATAAATAGTTGTAAAGGAGTTATTCATTCAAATGACCGGGCATAAACAAGTAGATATGTTCTCTTAATTAAATAAAATAGTAATTTGCTGTATTATGCCCAGAGCTACTCTAATTAGCCTTGTGAAGATCTTAAGCAAGTCTTCTATTATTTCTTTAGGTGAGAAGACAATATGAATACCTGTGGAATTTGTGGAAATAGAGTAAGTGTCCCCATAAAGATCATACCAAAGGCTAAGTTCTTTGATTTGGGAAGAAAAAACATGTCATCTTATAATTTTGTCAATGAAAAAATGAAATCTAATGTGTGAGATTTGATCTTATTTTTATTTTTTTATTCGTTTTCTTCCTTTGTCTCTTTTTCTTTCTTTCTTTCCTTTTT
>NC_034593.1:40616979-40619134 GCF_900095145.1 Mus pahari
TTCTTTCTTTCTTTCTTTCTTTCTTTCTTCTTTCCTTCTTTCTTTTATCATTTTTATTTTTTTATTTTGCACTCCAGATTTTATCCTCTCCTGGTCCACCCTCTGCAACTGTTCCATATCTCATACCTCCTCTTGCCCACTGTCTCCACAAGGATGTCCCCAACCCCTAGAACTCTAAATTCCTTGGGGCCTCCAGTCTCTTGAGGTTTAGGTGTATCTTCTCTGACTGAATTCAGACACAACAGTTGTCTGCTGTATATGTGTTGGAGGCATCATATCAGCTGGTATAAGCTACCTGGTTAGTGATCCAGTGTCTGAGAGATCTTGGGGGTTCAGGTTAATTGAGACTGCTGGTCCCCCTATAGGGGTGCTCTCCTCTTCAGTTTCTATCAGTCTTACCTAATTCAAACATAAGTGTCAACAGCTTCTGTTCTTTGTTTGGGTATGTATTTCTGCCTCTGACTCTTTCAGTCCTTGTTGGGCCTTTAGAAGCACAGTCATGTTAGATACCTTTTTTGAGCACTCCATAGCTTCAATAATAGTGTCAGGCCTTGGGACCACCCCTTGAGATGGATCCCTCTTTGGGCCTGTTGGGCCATTTTCCTCAAGCTCTTCTCCATTTCCATCCCTGCAGTTCTTTCAGACAGGAACAATTATGAGTAAGAGTTTTGACTAAGGGATAAAAACATTTTGACTTGTCTTTCTGCTGGAAGTGGACTCTGTAAGTTCCCTCTCCCCACTTTAGGGAATTTTCTCCAAGGTCCCTTTCTTTGAGCCTTGAGAATCTTGCACCTCCCAGGTCTCTGGTACATTCTGGAGGGTCCCCACAACCACCTACCTCCTGAGCTTGCATGTTTCCACTCTTTCTGCTGGACAGAGGGCTTCAGTCTTTTTCCTTCACCCAATACAACATCATGTTCCCCTCTCAATCCTCAGCCTCTTTGCATTTTCCCTCCCAGGTCCCTGACTCTCTCTCCTCTAGTAGTTGCTTTCTTCTCCCTCCTAAGTGGGACTGAGGAGTCCTTACCTGGGCCCTTCGGCTTGTTAAACTTTTTGAATTTTGTGGACTGTGTCGTGGGTATTCTGTATTTTTTTTTTTTTTGACTAATATCCACACACTAGTGAGTACATACCATGCATATTCTTTTGGATCTGAGTTACCTCACTCAGGATGATATTTTCTAGCTCCATTCATTTTCCTGCAAAACTCAGGATGTCCTCATTCTTAATAGATGTGTTGTATTCAATTGCGTAAATGAACCACATTTTCTGTATGCATTCTTCTGTTGTGGGACATCTGGGTTGTTTCCAGCTTCTGACTATCACAAACAAGGCCACTATGAACATAGTGGAACAGGTACCCCTGTGACATGGTGGGACATCTTTTGGGTATATTTCCAAGAGTGATATAGCTTGGTCTTCAGGTAGATCTATTTCCAAATTTCTGAGGAACCTCCAAATTGCTTTCCAGAGTGGTACCAGTTTGCAATCCCACCAGCAATGGGGGAGTGTTCCTCTTTCTCTACATTCTCTCCAACATGTGTTGTCACCTGAGGTTTTGATCTTAGCATTTCTGATTGGCGTAAGGTGGAATCTCAGGGTTGTTTTGATTTGCATTTCTTTGATCACTAAGGTTTTTGATCACTTCTTTAGGTGTTTCTCAGTCATTTGAGATTCCTCTGTTGTGAATTGTCAGTTTAGTTCAGTAAACTATTTTTTGATTGGGTAGTTTGTATTTTTGGCTTCTTGATTATTAATATACTTTAGATATAAGCCATCTATCTGAAGTGGGGTTAGTAAAGATTTTTTCCCAACCTGCAGGTTGCCAATTTGTCTTATTGACTATGTCCTTTGCCTTACAGAAAAATTTCCAGTTTCTTGAGGTCCCAATTATCAATTCATGAACTTAGAGTATGGGCCACTGGAATTCTGTTTAGGAAATTTCCCCTGTGCCAATAAGTTCGAGTCTCTCTCCCACTTTCTCTTCTGTTAGACTCAGTGTATCTGGTTTTATGTTGAGGTCCTTAATCCAATTGGACTTTAGCTTTGTACGAGGTGAAAAATATTTGTCTATTTTCATTTTTTCTTTATATAGACAATCAGTTAGATCAGCACCATTAATTGAAGATGCTTTCTTTTTCCATTGTATATTTTT
>NC_034593.1:40620324-40621636 GCF_900095145.1 Mus pahari
TTCCTAATTTCTTTCTCAGCCTGTTTTTCATTTGTAAAATGAAAGTCTACTGATTTATTTGAGTTAATTTTGTATCTGGTCAATTTGCTGAAGTTGTTTATCAGCTGGAGTTCTGTGGTAGAATTTTGGTATCGCTTTTGAATACCATCATACAATCTGCAAATAGTGTTATCTTTATTTCTTCTTTGCCAATTTATATCCCCTTGCACTCTTTTTGTTTTCTTATTGTGTTAGCTAGCACTTCGAGTACTAAACTGAATAGATATGGGCACAGTGGGAATCTTTGACTTTTCCCAGATTTCAGTGGTATTGCTTCAAGTGTGTCTCCACTTAATTTTATATTGTCTGTTGGTCTGCCATACATTGGTTTTATTATGTTTAGGTATGGGCCTTGAATTCCTGATCTTTCCAATACTTTTAACATAAAGTGACATTGTATTTCCTCAAATGAATTTCCTGAATCTAAGGAGATGATCATGTTTTTTTTTTTTCTTTGAGATTGATTATATAGGAGATGAAGTTGAAGGATTTTCACTTACTGAACCAACCTTACATTCCCGGTTAATAAACCCTAATTAATCATGGTGGATGATGATTTTGATGTGTTCTTGGATTCAGCTTGCAAAATTTTATTGAATATTTTTGCATCGATATTCATAAGCAAGATTTGTCTGAAGTACTCTTTTTTGGCTGGGTCCTTGTGTGGTTTAGGTATCAGAGTAATTATAGCTTCATAGAGTGAATTAGGTAGTGCTCCTTCTGTAGCAATTTTATGGAATAGTTTGAGGAATATTGGTATCAGGTCTTCTTTGAAGGTCTGGTAGAATTCTATACTAAATCCATCTGGCCTTGACTTTTTTTGTTTGTTTTTTCTTGTTTTTTTTTTTTTTTAATTACTATTATTTTTATTAGATTTTTTTGAGAATTTTGTGCAATGCATTTTCAAGTTTACCCTCTCTTCTCCTATTCTTCCCAGATCCCCAACCCTTTTTCCCACCCAACTTAGTGTCTAAAAAACAAAACCCCCAAACCAAAACCAAAATCAACCAAACAATGCCTGAAATATGACTATTTCTTTTTTTTTAATTTTCTTTATTTACATTTCAAATGCTATCCCTAAAGTTCCTTGTAGATTCCCCCTGCCCCTGCTCCTCTACCCATCCACTACCACTTCTTGGCCCTGGCCTTCCCCTGTGCTGGGTCATATAAAGTTTGCAAGACCAAAGGGCCTCTCTTCCCAATGATGGCCGATTAGGCCATCTTCTGCTACATATGCAGCTAGAGACACGAGCTCGGGGGGTACTGCTTAGTT
>NC_034593.1:40621666-40640151 GCF_900095145.1 Mus pahari
GACACGAGCTCGGGGGGTACTGCTTAGTTCATATTGTTGGTCAACCTACAGGGTTGCAGCCCCCTTCAGCTCCTTGGATACATTCTCTAGCTCCTCCATTGGGGGCCCTGTGCTCCATCCAATAGCTGACTGTGAGCATCCACTTCTGTGTTTGCCAGACACTGGCATAGCCTCACAAGAGGCCGCTATATCAGGATCCCTTCAGCAGAATCTTGCTGGCATGTGCATTGGTGACTGATGATGGGACTGATCCCCAGATCACAAAAGAAGTCACTAGATTATACACTCACTGATAAGCTGATATTAGCCCAGAAACTTAGAATACCCAAGTTACATTTTGCAAAACACAAGAAAACCAAGAAGGAAGACCATCGTGTGGATACTTAATTCCTCCTTAAAATAAGAAACAAAATGCACATGGAAGGATATAAGTACAGAGACATAATTTAGAGCTAAGATGAAAGGATGTTCAGAGGTTTTTTAATGACTTCTATTTCCTTATGGAATATGGGCCTGTTTAGTTTACCTGTTCTTGATTTAACTTGATTTAACAATGTGTGGTATCTGTCTAGAAAAACCATCCATTTCTTAAAGATTTTCCAGTTTTGCTGAGTATAGGCAAAACTGCTATTTGCTTTTGTAGTAGGATCTGATAATTTTTTTTTTGAATTTCCTCCATTTCTCTTTTTATGTCTCCTATTTCATTTCTGATTTTGCTAATTTGGATACTGCCTATGGCCCCATTAGTTAGTTTGTCTACAGGTTTATCTATCTTGTTGACTCTATCAAAGAACCAGCTTCTGGTTTTGTTGATTCTTTGTATTGTTCTCATTGTTTCTATTTGGTTGATTTTGGCCCCTAGTTTGACTATTTCCTGCCTTCTACTCCTCTTGAGTGAGTTTGCTTCTTTTTGTTTTAGAGTTCTTAGGTGTACTCTTAAGTTGCTAGTATAAGATCTCTCCATTTTCTTTACCAGGGCACTTAGTACATTGAATTTTCCTCTTAGCACTGTTTTCATTGTGTCTAATAAGTTTGGGTATGATGTGTCAATATTTTCATTAAATTCCAGAAAGTCTTAACTTTCCTTCTTTATTTCATCCCTGACCAAATTATCATTAAGTGGAGATTTGTTCAGTTTCCACCTGTATGTGGGCTTTCTGTTGTTGTTGTTGTTGCTATTGAAGACAAGCCTTAGGCCATGGTGATCTGATAGGATGCATGAGATTATTTCAATCTTCCTCTATCAGGTGAAGGTTTTTTTGTGACCAATTATATGGATGAAGAAGAAGGTAATTTTGGAGAAGGTACTATGAGGTGATGAGAAGAAGGTGTTTTGTTTCGGTGTGAAACATTCTGTATATATCTGTTAAATCCTTTTGGTTCTTAACCTCTATTAATTTCACTGTATCTCCCTTCAGTTTCTGTTTCAGTGACCTGTTCATTGGTGAGACTTGGGTGTTGAAGTCTCCCACCATTATTGTGTGGGTTTCAAAGTTTGTTTTGAGCTTTATTAAAGTTTATTTTATTAATGTGGGTGCCCTTGCATTTTTGGCATAGATGTTCATTGCTGAGTCTTTCTCTTGGTGGATTTTTCCTTTGATGAATATGAAATGTCCTTATTCATAACACTGGATCACATTTGGTTGAAGGTCTATTTTATAGGATATTAGGATGGCAACTTCAACTTTTTTCTTGGGACCATTTGCTTGGAAGAAATTTTTCCATCCTTTAACTCTGAGATAGTTTCTTTCTTTGTTATTGAGGTGTGTTTCTTATATGCAGCAAAATACTGCATCTTGTTTGCACATCCATTCTGTCTTTTTATAGGTGAGTTGAGTCCATTAATATTGAGAGATATTAAAGACAGATGACTGCTTGCTCCTGTTATATTTGTTTTTGTAGGTGACTTTATGTGTTTGTGGTTCTCTTGTATTAGATTTAATATGCTTAATATCTTTGGTGTATGTATCTTCCTAGTGTTAGAGTTTTCCTTCTAGGATCCTCTGTAGGGCTGGATTGGTAGATACATACTATTTGAATTTGGTTTTGTCCTGGAATATTTTGATTTCTCCATCTATGTTGATTGAGAATTTTGCTGTGTATAATAACCCGAGCTAGTGTTTGTGTTCTCTTAGAGTCTGCATGACCTCTGACCAAGCTCTTCTGGATTTCATAGTCTTTGTTGAGAAGTCTGGTGTAATTATGATAGGTCTCTCGTTCTATGTTACTTGGCCCTTTTCTCTTGCAGCTTTTAATATTCTTTCATTGTTCTGTGTGTTTAGTGTTTTGATTATTATGTGACTAGAAGATTTTCTCTTCTGGTCCCATTTGTTTGGTGTTCTATAGGCTTCTTGTACCTTTATGGTCATCTCTTTCTTTAATGGGGAAGTTTTCTTCTACAATGTTGTTGAAGATGTTCTCAGGTCTTTTGAGCTGGAAATCTTTGTTCTCCTCTATTTCAATTATTTTTTTAGATTTCATCTTTTCATTGTGTTCTGAATTTCCTGGATGTTTTGGATTAGGATTATTCTATGTTTTAACTTTTCTTTGAGAGATGTGTCAATCTCTTCTATAGTATCTTCTACACCTAAGATTCTCTCTTTTCTTTTGCCTTTTGTTGGTGATATTTACATCTGTAATTTCTGACCTCTTTCCTAGGTTTTCCCTTTCCAGGTTTGCCTCCATTTGTGTTTTCTTTATTGTTTATACTTCCACTTTTATGTCTTGTACTGCTTTATACAATTCCTTCACCTGTTTGATTGTGTTCTCTATGTTTTTTAAAGGGATTTGTTTGTTTCTTCTTTAAGGACTTTTCTACCTGTTTAGCTTTTTTTTTTCTGTATTTCTTTCAGTGAGTTATTTATACCTTCCCTAAAGGACTCTATTATCTTCATGACATAGAATTTTAGGTCACTGCCTGATTTTCATGTGTGTTGGTATATTCAGGGCTTGCTGTGGTGGGTGAACTGGGTTCTGATGATGCCCACTTATATTGGCTTCTGTTGCTTATGATCTTGTGCTTGCCTCTCACCATCTGGTTATCCTTGGTGTTTGTTGGTCTGGGTGACTCTGTCTGAAGTCTGCCTCTTTTGTCCCTGGGTTGCTTCAGGTCTCCCAGTAGGTCATGACTCTGGCTGTAGCAGACCATCTGTTGGGTCTTTCAACTGGGAGCTCTTCAAAGGGCCAGAGAGGTTGCTAATCTGTTTCCCAAGCTGCAGTGGGTCTCCTGGGAGGCATTCAGACTGTTGGATCTTCAGCAGTGCAGTCAAGATGTGGTTCTATGTGAAGCTGTTCTGTACTCAAGTCTTTTGAGGGTTAGGTGCATCTTCTCTCACTGAAGCTGGACCAGGCAGTCCTCTTCTGGATATGTGTGGGGGGATGGGGGGTGGGGAGGACCTCATATCAGCTAGAGTATGCTGCCGGGTTGGTGACTCAGTGTCTGAGAGACCAATAAGGTTCTTAAAGCTAGCTACCAAGGTCTATTTCCTTTTCTGGCCACTTCCTCTTCTTGAAGTTGACACAGCTAATTTGGTACTTGAAACCAGCAATCAAAAGCCCTCTTTTGACTACCATAATTACCATGGCCCATCAAAATTAACCAAGTCATTCCAACATAGGAGTTCCTCTTTTTTTCCTCCACAAACTGCCATCTGTTACAGCCTGACTCCTCTCTATCCAGAGGCAGTATGCCAATCTTACTCTGCTTATCCCTCAGGGTATCCAGGCACTGTTATGTACTGAGCTAGACAGGAAGAAATGAAGTTTATTGTGTCAGTCAGGATTTTGGTCAGCATGAGTATGATAGAAACAGCCTTCACCAGAGACAGTTCTCAGTAAAATTGCTCTCTTTACTGGGGGTGAACAAGGGCTGTAACCTTGGTGAATAGGGTGTGAGTTGGGTGGGTTAGTGTTACTTTATTGGCTGGTACTGAGGTGTTATAACTGCGTAGTTTGCATGAAGAGGAAGTCTAGGTGCTCACTGGCCATGTCCTGGTAGGAAGAGAGAAAGTTTAACCTATAATCTGGCCACAAGGGCTCATGACTGCCTCAAGAGTGGTGGAGGAAAGGGTAAAAAGGATTATGTTTATAAGGGAATGCAAGCTCAGAGAAGGAAGGAAGGAGTCTTACTTCTGTTCGTCTCAGAATATGAATATCAGTGTTTGGACACTGAACTTTACTTTTTCTCTTGCCCCCAGCAATCTTTGTCCCTTTCCTCTCTCCTTTGTTTTTGTTTTTTGTTGTTGTTGCTGTTGTTTTTGTTTTTATTTTTTCCCTGTTCTCCCTTGTTCTCTGTTTCCTGTCTTTGTCTCTTACTTTTGGCCTTTTTTTTTCTAAGACAAACAAATATCTTTTGTGCTGAGAACTTAGTCTTGGTGTGTCCTGAGCTTTCTTATTTTTCAGTGACTCTATAATGTTCATTCCCATAAGGTTTAAATAAGATAGGGTGTACAAACTTTGGAGTAGAATCTACAAATATATTAGGAATGCTAATATTAAAGTGCCGATGGTTAGAATCTAACTACCAGCTCTTCTATCTAACTGAACAGCTGAAAGGACTAGACAGATTGGAAATCTTCATACCTCACTTTGTCAGCTTCATATGACAACCTAGCTCAAGAAGAAATTCCCTTTGTAAGCTTCCAAATGCTTACATTTAATTTGTGCTAGTGTATATATTAGGATTTGAATGCCGGCTGATTACTTGGGCTATCTAAGAATTACAAGCAAAAGTGGGAAGGACATAGAAAAAAGAGGCAGATCACAAAACAATGAAATTCTTCTTCTTCTTTATAAGAGTTGCTCTACTATCAGGTAAAATGGCAGAGGAATTAGATAGCCAAGTGGAATATTTGTTGGCTGAAAGTGGCTTCTTAGAGATGTTGGTTCCCCACTGTCATAGGCTGGCTTTATGTAACACAAATATCATCTATCCTCAAAACAGAAGCAGATCACATTTGTAGGACATATTTCTAAGGAATACACATGCAGAGGTCACATGTGTATGTCTGATAAAGAAGTGAGAGCAAACATGTAAAGTCAGGAGTAAGGAAGTTTAAGATTTTCAGGATCTTCCTTCTTCAGGAATAAGGCTGGGTCAGGGTACCAATCTTCTTATCAGCATGGACAAACTTGTCTCCAAGATTTAATGACAGACCTCATCAATTAATAACTCTCCTGTATAAGATGATACTCAAACATTCACCAAATTGTTGAGAAGACTAGAGTAACAATTTTTGAATTATTGGGATTGTTTCTCCCTGCAAGCATGGATGGGATTTAACTGAGAATTAGGGATTAAATTAAAAAGACTTTCCACTTTGCTCTGACATCTAGCATTTTGTTTTGTTTTGTTTTGTTCTTGTTTTTGAGAGGGGGAAATGTCTCTTTTAGTATATTCTGCAGGATTAATTGTTTCATTAGAAAACTGAACAATTTCTTTTTCAAGTTCCACTTAGCATCTGTAAAAAGAAATCTTATTTTTATCAGCTGAAGAGACATATAAATTTATATAATAAACCATACCTACCAGGAGACATTTTGTTTATGCCTAATAGGAAAAAATCCATAGATTCTACAACTGAGAAATTCTAATTGCAAACAAATTGAGTTGATCAAAGGTATATTTTGTTAGCACATAAGTACACTTCTAGAAGAGGAGGGATGTCTATGTGTGAATTTTGACCTAGACTGAATGGCTGTTCTATAATATGAAACTATATATTTCTAGTGGCTCCTAATTGAGTAGAATTTTTTTTCTAAATTTGGGAGGAATTCATCAAGGCTGCAATACATTCCTACAGCAAAATCCTTAAACTTTCCCAACAAGCCAATGTACCTGTTTTCTGGGAAGGATTCTATGTTGTGTGTGAGAAAGTGACACATATAAACACCCTGCTGTCAATCATATGTTCTGTTGCAAACTACTATACCTTGGGATCCAACAATTCATTCACACAGACACCACTGGGAACTCAATCAGACACCTTTAGCTCTAGCTAGAAGCCTATCCCACAAACAGTCCCTTTTATTTAAACAACCTCTATGATATAATGACATCTAGAATTGGCCCATATGTTGACATCTGTACTTATGTTCAGTTTGAGTGTAGAAGAAAGACAGGATATAGAAGAGTTGGACACATCTTTATCACATGATGGTTGTATAGTAGGAAGCTTTCTCATGTGTCAAAGTACATTTTTTCAAATATGTTTTTGCTAACACTATAAAATCCAAAGTCCCTGAGAAGGAGAAACAGAACAGATTTTACAGGTGTGTAGGAGGTCAGTAGGGGATAAAAATAGGAGGAATGAGGTACAGGTAGAATGGGGGGGATGTTTTAGGAGAGACAGCTGGAATTGCTGAGGGGCATTTAGGGAACAATATGAAACCTAGAACAGTGGAAACTCCCCGAAATCTACCAGAGTGACCCTAGTAATGGGGTCCTAGTAATGGGATACATAGCCTGAACAGAAAATAATCTGTACATAACAAGGCAAGGCTTCTATTCGAAGCACTGGGACATTGATCCTGCCACACTACTATTGAACTACAATTCATTCTCCCAACAAGATATGCAGGGGTAAAAGAACTTGAGGGAGTACCCAATCAGTGGCTTGTCCAACTTTTGGCCTATGTCAGAGAAGAAGCACATGCTGGACACTGCCTGAATGACCAGGAACCAGAAGCTGCATAGTGCAGAGATCTATGATAGACCCAAATACCACTGGGCTAAAATTCAATGAAATGATGCCTAATGATATTCTGCTATACTCACAGACTAGAATCTAGTAGAATCATCATCAGAGAAGCTCTAGCCAACAACTGATGGAGGCAGATGCAGACACTATTGTTGGATCACAGGAATCCCTTGGAACTGAAGGAAGGACTGTAGGAGCCAGAGGGATCAAAGGTACCAAAAGAACATGTTCCACAAGATCAACTAACTAATGCTCATAGTAGGAACTCACAAACAATGGAGCTACAATCAGGGAGCCTATATGCATTTGAGGTAAGTCCTCTGCATATACCTTGTGGTTGTATGGCTTGTTATTCTTGTGCGGTTTCTAACAGTGGAAGTTGGGACTGAGTCTGAACCTTTTACCTGCTTTTGGAACTCCTTTCCTCCTCCTATTGTTATTATCTTGTCTAGCCTTGACATGAACATATATGCCTAGTGTTACTATAAGTTGTTATGCCACACTTGGCTGATATCCCTGGGAAACTATCACTTTTCTAAAGAGAAATGGAGGAGGAGTAGATCTGGTGGAAAGATGCCATGGGGAGAGACACATTGGGAGGAAAGGAGGAAAAGAAAATTGAGGCTGAGTTGTAATATATGTGAGAAGAGTAAAAAATCCCCGTAATATCCATATATCATATATAGATTTCATTAAGTTTTTCAAAGTTATATATCACCAATAGTTTCATTAATATATTCATAATTTTGGAGACATGATAATGCATATATAGTGTGTGTGTGTATGTGTGTGTGTGTGAAAAACATGTATACATGAACAGAATGTGTACATATGATAACTTTGACACATGGACATACTATTATAAAAGTTTTACCCACTCCTTAATGCTATGACCCTTGAATACACTTTTTCATGTTGTCATGACCCACAAGTATAAATCATTTTTGTTGCTACTTCACAACTATGACTATAGATACGTATCATAATACAAGTATGTGTTTTCTGATGGTCTTAGGTGAATGGCCAAAAAGGTGAGAGCCACCATGGTTTCCAGTGAAACCATGTTTTAATCCTCAAGAAAATTATTTTAAATGAAATGTGACTTACATAAAAACTAAATGTCAATGTGTTCAGTTGATATCTCTGGAAGAGCTGCTCTCCTTTGAAGAGAATCTCAGGAGCAGTGACTATGGAGGAGAGAGTAGGTGATAGGGGACTGGGGGAAACGGATTAAGGGAGGGGAGACTGTAGTCATCATATATTTCATGTATATTAAAAAGAAAGAAAGAAAACCACAAATATAAGTAGCTTTCATGTTTTAGGGTATATGATGTGTATCTGTGAACACAGTAAAAACTCTCACACATTCCTTTTTAGAGAGATGTAGTTAACTCGATGTAAAATACCAATGCTCCTGATGAAACATCCTGGCACTGTGCTGTAGATGCAGGTACTTGTGTTGTCTTCTAGTAATCTTTTCTCTAAAAGAGAAAGCAAATGTGTAAATAATTAACTAAAGTACATCATTGCACAAGAAGCTCTGTAATAAATGTATGACTCAAGTATAAATATTGAAAATGTCTAAGAGAATGAAGCCAAGTGCTTTTCTCTGCTAGTGCCTGTGGAGCAGGAAGTTGAAAGGAAGAGATGTGATGGCAGGAACTCAAGTCCATTTGGCAGGATGGATTAGAGGACACAAATGTCTCATGCAGTTCCCTAAAGCAGTCACCCCTAATGGTTTGGAGCAGAGTTTTCTTTCTTTCTTTTTTGTTTTTAGATCATCTTTGAACAAAACAAAACAAACAAACAAACAAACAAACAAAACAAAAACAACACAAAAAACTTTCTTGTTAGATACTTTATTTACATTTCAAATGTTATCCCCTATCCTGGTTCCCCCCCAAAAAACCCTATCCCAACCCCCTCCCCTGCTAACCAACCCACGCACTCCTGCTTCCCTGTTCTGGCATTCCCCTATACTATGGCATCCAGCCTTCACAGGACCAAGGGTTTCTCTTCCCATTGATGTCTGACAAATTTTTGAATTTTTAAGTTACAATGAAGAAATTACAGCCCTGTTTACAAGAAAAAAATATAAATGTTCTTAAGATTCAGACACACGCATATTTGTTCATAAAGCTTTGGAGAGCAAAATAACTACTTTCAAATTGATTTGAATAATATTCACTTACTTAGAAAAAACAGTTAAGCCAAGGATCAGATGTGTAGATAAAATAAAAGGCTGACTAACTTGCTGATTGATTTATTAATGATAGATAGGATGATGATGTATTTATTTACTTAGCCTGAGCAACCTATTATCCCCAGGCAATCCTCTTTTCCCCTGCACTTCCCCTTCTCATCTTCATGGTACCTGCTGAGCCTGAACTCTACAGGTTAGCTTCTCTTCCCCCACACATCTCCTCTGAGACCTGTGGTGCAAGCTTTGACAGTCCTGAGCAGCCTGCTATCCAAGGGAGCCTCCATTTCCTTTCCCACCTACTCTCCTACCTTCTGTTGAGTCTCTATCATACAGATCTGCAGATCCTGAACCATACAATCCATGGGTACCCATGCAAAGCTTACCATACCAGAACAGTGGAGGATAATCCCCCACCCAATACCTTCTACAACTAGAATATCCAGGGACCACAGCAATCCAGATGGCTAAATGTCCTAGAAAGAACACAATCAACAAAATCAACTGCAATATGAAACCTTCAGAGCACAACTGCCCCACTACAGCAAACCCTGAATATCCTAGCACAAACAAAACACAAGAAAATGGCCTTAACAAATGGATGTATCTGGAGGATATCATCTTGAGTGAGGTAACCCAATCACAAAAGAAGTCACTAGATATGCACTCACTGATAAGTGAAAGTTAGAATACCCAAGATACATTTTGCAAAACACAAGAAAACCAAGAAGGAAGACCATCGGGTGGATACTTCATTCCTCCTTAGAATAGGGAACAAAGTACCCATGAAAGGATATAGATATAGAGACAAAATTTAGAGCTAAGATGAAAGGATGGACTATCCAGAGACTAACCCACCCAGGGATCCATCCCATCATCAGCCACCAAACCCAGATACTAATGCACATGCCAACAAGATTCTGCTGAAGGGACCCTGATACAGTGGCCTCTTGTGAGGCTATGCCAGTGCCTGACAAACACAAAAGTGGATGCTCACAGTCAGCTATTGGATGGAACACAGGGCCCCCAGTGGAGGAGCTAGAGAAAGTACCCAAGGAGCTGAAAGGGGCTGCAACCCTATAGGTGGAACACCAATATGAACTAACCAGTACCCCAAGAGCTCGTGTCTCTAGCTGCATATATAGCAGAAGACGGCCTATTCGACCATCATTGGGAAGAGAGGCCCCTTGATCTTGCAAACTTTATATGACCCAGCACAAGGGAATTCCAGGACCAAGAAGGGGGAGTGGGTGGGTACGGGAATAGGGGAGGGGGGAGGTTATAGGGAACTTTCGGGATAGCATTTGAAATCTAAATAAAGAAAATATCTAATAAAATAAAATAATAAGTAAAAGAAAAGAAAAGAAAAGAAAATGGCCCTAAACCCAATCTTATATAGATGATAGAGGGCTTCAAAAAGGAAATTAATAAATCCCATAAAGAAATACAGGAAAAAAATCAAACTGATGAGGAAAATAACTAAAACTGTTCTAGTCCTAAATGTGGAAATAGAAGCAGTAAAAAAGCTCAAACTGAGGGAATCCTAAAGATGGAAAACCTAGGGAAGAAAAGAGGAACAACAGATACTAACATTATCCACAGAATATAGGAGATGGAAGAAAGAATCCCAGTTATAAATGGTATCATGGAAAAAAAATGGATACATTGGTCAAAGAAAACATTAAAACTAAAAAAAAAAAAAAATCCTGACAAAAGCCCCCAAGAATAACATGAAAGTACCTAACATAACAATAATAGAAATAGAAGAATATAAAGAGTTCTGGCTCCAAGGCCAAGAAAATATTCTCAACAAAATCATAGAAGGAAACCTTCTGAATCTAAAGAAAAAGGTACCTAAAAACATACTAGAAAGCAATAGAACACAATTAGACTGAACCATAAAAAAAAAAAATCCTCCCACCATATAATAATCAAAGCACAAAGTCTGCAGAACACAAAAAGAATATTAAAAGCACCAAGAGAAAAAGGGGTAGGTAACATACAAATGCAGACCCATCAGAATTACACCCAACTTTTCAACAGGGATTCTAAAAATTAGAGGGGCCCATACAGATATTTTGCAACCTCTAAAAATCCACAGGTACCACACTAGACTACTATATCTAGCATAACTCTCAATCACCATGGCTGGAGAAAGAAAGATATTTCAAGACAAATCCAAATTCAAAAAGTGTCTATCCACAAACCCAACCTTACAGAAAATACTACAAGGAAATATCCAAACCATGAAGGAAAACTACATCTAAGAAAACACAGGAAATAAATAATTCCATACCAGCAAAAACAAAGGAAGTGCTCGCACAGGACACACACACACACACACACACCACCACCACCACCACCACCACCACCACCACCACCACAACCACTACCAACATCAAAATAGCAGGAAGTAACAATCACTGATCATTAATATCTCTCAACATAAGTGGCATCAGTTCCTCAATAAAAAGACACAGGATAACAGAATGGATGTGAAAACAGGATTCATCATTCTGCCGTATATAAGAAATATATCTCTGCAATAAAGATAGACATTACCTCAGAGTAAAGGACAGGGCTAAAAGTTTTTAGCAAACTGATAATAAGTAAGCTGGAATAGCCATTCAAATATATAATAAAATAGAATTTCAATGAAAATTAATCAAAAAAGAAAAGGAAGGACACTTCAAATCTATTAGAGGAACAAAACCTACCAAGATGACATCTCAATTCTCAGCATCTAAGCCCAAGATAACACACATGTGTAAAAGAAATATTGCTAAATTTTAACTTGCACATTGAACCCTACACATTAATAGTGGGAGGTTTCAATACCCCACTCTTACCAAGTAGCAGGTCATCCATCTAAAGCCTAAATAGAGAAATTAGGAAAGAAATACTATGAATAAAATGAAGCTAGCAGACATCTGTATAATATTTTACTCAAACACAAAAGAATATACCTTCTTCTAAGCACCTCATGGGTCCTTTTCCAAAATTGACCTTATAGTCAATCACAAAGCAAGCCTCAAGAGATACAAGAAAATTTAAATGACACCTTATAACTTATAAGATCAACATGTATTAAATCTGGACTTCAACAACAAACATGACAGAAGCCTACACACTCATGTAAATTGAACAACTCTTTACTTAATGATCTCTGGGTCAGGGAAGAAAGAAATTAAAGACATTGTATAATTCAAGGAAAATGAAGGCACAACATACCCAAAATTATAGGACACATTAAAAGTGGTCCTAGAAGGAAAGTTTGTAACAGTAAGTACTTTCACAAAGAAATTAATTATCAAACTAACAATTTAAAAGTACACTTGAAAACTCCAGGCAAACAAGAATAGTAGAAAGCATTGGGTATATGGAACCTAGGGAGGCTGCCTCCTATGGCCAGCCAGGAACTCTGGTAGAGCATTAGGGTTACAAACCCACACACAAAACTTTTGATCTATACTATATACTGTCTACAAGAAATGCAGGCATTGGAGATGGAGCAGAGATTGAGGGAATGGACAACCAATAACTCTGCTATGCTTGCAGACAGGAGCATGCTGTCCTCTGAGAGGCTCCACTCAGCAGCTGACTCAAACACATGTAGACACCCACAGCCAAACAGAGGATGGAGATTGGAGACTCTTATGGAAGAATGGGAGGAAGTATTGCTGCCCCAAGGGGAACTCCACAAGAAAACCAACAGGATCAACTAATATGGATCCTTGAGGTTCTCAGAGACTGAACAACCAACCAAAGAACACACCAGACCTGGACCATGGCCTCCCTGCAAATATGTAACAGATAAGAAGCTTGGTCCTCATGTTAGTCCTAAACAACTGAAACAGGACTATCCCAAAAGCTGTTGCCTGTCTGTGCGATCTGTGCTTGCTGAGCTCTCTTACCTGGCCCCAGTTGGAGAGGAAGTACCTAGCCTCACAGAGATTTTATGTGCCAGGGCAGTAGAATACCCAGGAAGGCCCCCATCTTCTCAGAGGAAAAGAAGAGGGGAGAATTGTGGGAATATATGACTGGGATGTGGGCAGTGAGTAGGATATAAAATGATAAGTGTAAATATGAATATTTTTTAAAAGAAATATTTAGTTATAATATACCCTCATACATATTGATCATAGTTTATACTGTACCCTATACTTCTAATTGTATAGTTCAAATGTTTATATCAAAGTATGCATTCTTTAATATTACCATATAAAAAGGTTGATATAATGACATTTTGAAAAGCTGTTAAGTACCTATATTATAGTAGAGATTTGCAAGAGAGACCGAGGCAATTGCCTATTTACACCATTTTTCAGCAAAGGAGCAACTATTCCCTGTAAGAACTTGCTAAAAAGAAAATGTTGACACTTCACCCCTTCTTAGAAATAGGTACAAAACTCCCATGGAAGGGGTTACAGAGACAGAGTTTGGAGCTGAGACAAAATGATGGACCATCCGAAAACTGCCCCACCCAGGGGTCTATCCCATAATCAGCCACCCAACGCAGACACTATTGCATACATCAGCAATATTTTACTGAAAGGACCCTGATATAGCTGTCTCTTGTGAGGCTATGCCAGTGCTCAACAAACACAGAAGTTGATGCTCACAGTTATCGGATGGAACACAGGGCCCCTAGTAGAAGAGCTAGAGAAAGTACCCAAGGAACTGAAGGGGTCTGCAACCCTATAGGTGGAACAACAATATGAACTAACCAGCAGCCCCAGAGCTCGTTTCTCTAGCTGCATATGTAGCAGAAGATGGTCTAGTCAGCCATCATTGGGAAGAGAGGCCCCTTGGTCTTACAAACTTTATATGCCCCAGTACAGGGCAACACCAGGGCTAAGAGGGGGGAGTGGGTGGGTAGGGGAGTGGGCAGGAAGGTATAGGGGACTTTGGGGATAACATTTGAAATGTAAGTGAAGTAAATACCTAATAAAACTTGGAAAAAAAAAAAAGATCTCTAAGCACTTTAGTCCCCCCACGCCCAGTCTCTGGAAATGTGATAGGCAATTTCGTTATTAATGAGCCAAATCAGAGGTAGCATTCCTTCATAAAATAATTCTTCCAAACCTAATACAGACAATTATGAGCTAAGATGGAGAAGTTAATATTCAATGAGGAGGAAGTAGGCTATGAGGCAATTATCTATGAATGTAAGAAATCAACAAGAGAACTATGGCTGTTAATTGTAAGAATAAAGGGTTGTGGAACTGAACAAACAAGCAAGTTATATGAAATTTTTTGGGTTCATCTTTGACTTCATCCTTGAATTTCAAAATGGACAAAGATTTGAAGCTGGAGAGATACGTGATTAAAAGGGGGCACTGGAACTTTATCTGCGCAAAAATAAAAATATCTGGCTTTTTGATCTTTTATCATAAAATGACACAAAGTAAACAAATTTATAATAAATTTCATTGAGATACAGATATTCTATAAAACTTATAATATTAAAAGTTAAATACAATATATTCTAAAATATACAGTGTTTTTTACAAGAGGACTATATAAAGTAAACTCAGAGAAGTAATGAAACCTCCTGTTTGTCATCGTTTTAGAAGGCTTTTGGATACATGCAGAGATGAAAATGGACTTTCCTTACTAAAACTCTCTCTCAACAGACATTTTTTTCTCAAGGAGTCAGAGATATTTTATAAGTATTTTCCTTCACAAAAATTTATCTGTGACTCTTACATCAGAAAGTTTTTCTGTCTTATTTATGTATATTATATATTTCTGATAACATTCTGTATATTTACTATTACCCCCTCTATTTTATTATGTTGAATCCTCAAAAGTAATCTGTGGGAAGAGGGTGGGGCTGCGCAGCTGCCAAGATGGCGCCCTGGCTCATTGCCAAGCCCCGTGATCCCTGCTTGTTTACCAAGCACCTGAATGATCATGCACACCTGAATGATCATGTGCTGACTGCCTGACGCATAGCATCATACAGCATGATATTGAGTCACTGGCCTATCAACACCCACCCTGTCTATGTGCATGGCTCATGTTCAGAGCGTGCTGAATGTTGATTGGATGATGAAGAGTGGTGAGAGACGAGTGCAGAGGGTGTTGGGGGATAAATTGGGCGATCCCCCGGAATAAAGGGGAGAATAAAGGAAGCTGCGGGAGAATAAGGAAAGCTGAAGCAAGCTGAAGCTGAAGCGCTGTGGAAGCTTCGGAAGCTGCTTGAAACCCTGCCTTAGTGTATGTGTTAACTTTTTCCCAACTCTGCTGGCCAGAGGCTGGGGTCTGCGGCATCTGCTGGCCTGTACAGGGACCTCTGAAAACAGCATCTGGTGGCCCATATGGGGAACTCTGAAAGCAGCAGTAATCTTTGTCTCTTATGTAGAATAAAGTTTAATCATCTACTCTTATCAAGGCCAACTTCAAAAGTTATGGAACTTCAAAAGCAATCATACACATGAAGCACTAGGTACTAGAATCAGAACCAAACCATACATTTTTAGAAGAATAAGAATTTAATAATTTCACAACTGATTTGTGAGGCATCCTCATGGCTAGTTGAGATCACACCCATTACTTAGACAATGTCATTCCTTGAAAGCTTGAGTGATATCATCCTGTGTGCTACCTGAGGTGATGTATCAATTATTGGGAATTGATCATTCTATTCAATGTTTGCTACTTAGTCTCTTCATGCATGAATGTTTCTGTCCCCATTTGAAGATTAAAGAAGTCCTTTCATGACCTTTCATCCCAGAGTCACTCCATGAAACTTGATTACCAAAATAACTAACTACTGTGGTGCTTTTACATTTGTGCACATTGCATTCAGATTAACCTGTTCTGAGAAAGCAGCTGACATTTCTTGTACTCATATGTGATTTTATGTATTTGATTATCATTTTTGGTTGCATTTGACTTTTTGCCTTATTTCTTTTACATGCTTTTGTCTATCTAACAAAAGAATCTCTAATTGTTGAATGATGCACTTTTTGTCAACTTCATATGCTATCCTGAGCATTAAACAGTCACACGTTTAGTAAGGTTCTTGGATTTTCCTGTCTAAATGCACTTGATTTCCCTCCTACCTACTCTAGTGACACTAACCTGAGCAAGGTATTAACAAGTTTGACTGATGACCATCTCAAGGACTGTGAGTATGTGGGAATCCATATTTCTCAGCCTATACTTTGTAGAGGATGCTTCTCTTATTGTGTTTAGCTTTTCTTTATGGAGAGCTACTTATTTCTATTTTTAAAAACAAGGTTTTATTTTATCCCATGCTGACCATAAACCTACCTCTCTCTGCTTCCCATCTGCTGAAGTTACAAGCAAGGGCATATCTAACTTCAAAAGAGGGCATTCATTCACTAGCTTCTGACTCCAGATTTCCATCATTGAGGTCAACACTATCATGAATATTATATCAGTAATTATTATTACCATTAATAATATTCTTATCCTTTGAATCTGCACATTGTAATCAAGAATAATTCCATCTTTCAAAGTTCTGTAACTATTTCACTATTAGATACTATAGAAATAAGAAAAAAATCTTAAATAATATCTAGTCTTTTAAGACATTCATGATTTATAAAATTTAATAGTTTTATTTTTATGACTTTTTAATGTAGGAGGAGGAAATAGTGTGATATTAAAGAGATTCTTTCTCTTTCACTCTTCTTCCATTTGTCTGTCTTCTTTCTTTATGTCCCTATCCTCTCTTTTCCTAATATTTATTCATTTATTTTATCTGTCTGTTGATATATTTACTATCATCTATTCTATCATCTATGTATAATCATATAACTATATATCTATACATCTATTTATCTCACCTGTAAATATATCTTTTATTATCCAAAAGAAATTGTCATCTCTAAGGCTTACTGCTGAACAAGCTCATCCTTTTTAGTTCTTTCTGAACTCTGGCTGGCTAGTTCCAAACAGTTGTTCTAATTTAAACTCTTCTCCTAGCTGAATGATTCAAACTGGCTTCTCACTGAATTGCTCTGTTCTGCCTCACACTAACTCTGGCAATTTGTTCTCATCCCCAGGCTTTGTCTTCTTCTCTGGATCCTTTTGTCTTTTCCATGTGTAGCTACCTGCAGCCAGTCTCTGTAAAACTGTCCAGGTAAAAACTGCTTCTACACTGAATTCAATCAAATTTAAGTACACTGGCTAGACTGCATGAACTGCACTGACTGAACTGATTCACTGTCTCTGTTCTGTTTTTAAGTCACCTCTCTAACCTGTCTGTTCTCAAAAGAGTTGGGAGTATTCTACCTCTGGCTCATTGTGTCAAATCTATCTCTAGTTTTTCATTTGTTTTTTTCCCTTAATCAAATGTCACCATTAATAATGGATGCTTCTTCAATAAACTAACTTCGCTGTCATTGTTTTGGGTTAAACAACGTGATACTACATACCCCATTAAAGGTATTTATTAAGGGCATGTGAAAATTCTAGGTAGAGAGGTGAATGGCAGGCATGTCTATAGTCCAGTAAAAAGGGATTAAAAGTTTATGATGTGTCTGAATTCAAAGCAGACTACAGATGAAAAAGGCCTTTGAATGTGAACTTTTGGAGAGCAAAACTGTTGCCTGACTGAAACTCCTTTAAAACTATCTATCTAACATATATATGCATACATGCAAATATGTATGTTTGTTAATTTTGGTATGGAAGATATGGGTACAGGGGAAAAATTCCTGAACAGAACAGCAATGACCTGGTCTGTAAGATCGAGAATCTACAATGGGACCTCATACAATTGCAAAGCTTCTGTAAGGCAAAAGACACTGTCAATAAGACAAAAAGGCCACCAACAAATTGAGAAAGGATTTTAACCAATCCTAAATCTGTTAGGGGACTAATATCCAATCTATAAAATGAACTCAAGAAGATGGACTCCAGAAAATCAAATAACCCCATTAAAAAATGGGGTACCGGGCTAAACAAAGAATTCTCAACTGAGGAATACCAGATGGCTGAGAAGCACCTGAAAAAATGTTCAACATCCTTAATCATCAGGNAAATGCAAATCAAAACAACCCTGAGATTCCACCTCACACCAGTCAGAATGGCTAAGATAAAAAAGTCAGGTGACAACAGATCCTGCTGAGGATGTGGAGGAAGAGGAACACTCCTCNATTGCTGGTGGGATTGCAAGCTTGTACAACTACTCTGGAAATCAGTCTGGAAGTTCCTCAGAAAATTGGACATAGTGCTACTGGAGTATCCAGCAATATCACTTCTGGGCATATACCCAGAAGATGTTCCAACTGGTAATAAGGACATATGCTCCACTATGTTCATAGCAGCCATATTTATAATAGCCAGAAGCTTGAAAGAACCCAGATGTCCCTCAANAGAGGAATGGATACAGAAAATGTGGTACAGTTACACAATGGAGCACTACTCAGCTATTAAAAACTATGAACTTATGAAATTCTTAGGCATAAGGATGGATCTGGTGGATATCATCCTGAGTGAGAAACTTAGAATACCCAAGATACAATTTGCAAAACATATGAAACACAAGAGCCAGGGCTATACAGAAAAATCATGTCTTGAAAAACCAAAAAGAAGGAGGAGGAGGAGGA
>NC_034593.1:40640231-40661319 GCF_900095145.1 Mus pahari
AAGAAGAAGAAGAAGAAGAAGAAGAAGAAGAAGAAGAAGAAGAAGAAGAAGAAGAAGAAGAAGAAGAAGAAGAAGAAGAAGAAGAAGAAGAAGAAAGACCAACTACTTTGGATATTAGAATATCCCTCCTTAGAGTGGGGAACTAAATACCCATAGAAGGAGTTACAGAGACAAAATTTAGAGCTGGAACAGAAGGAAGGATCATTCAGAGTCTGCCCCACTCAGAGATCCATCCCATAATCATACACCAAACACAGACACTATTGCATATGTCAGCAAGATTTTGCTGACATGACCCTGATATAGCTCTCTCTTGTGAGGCTATGCCANTGTCTGGCAAATACAGAAGTGGATGCTCACAGTCATCTATTGGATGGAATACAGGGCCCAAGGGAGGAGCTAGAGAAAGTATCCAAGGAGATGAAGGAGTCTGCAACAACAATATGAACTAACCAGTACCCCCAGAGCTGGTGTCTCTAGCTGCATATGTAGCAGAAGATGGCCTAGTCAGCCATTATTGGGAGGAGAGGCCCTAGGTCTTGCAAAGATTATATGCCCCAGTACTGGGGAATGCCAGGGCCAGGAAGCAGGAGTGGGTGGGTAGGGGAACAGAACNGGGGGAGCGTTTCAAGATAGCATTTAAAATTTAAATGAAGAAACTATCTACTAAAAAAATTGTTTAAAGTAAAAAAAAAAAAATTGTGGTGTGTCTGAATTCAAGGCAGACTACAGACCAAAAAGGCCTTTGAATGTGAACTCTTGCTGAGCAGAACTGTTGCCTGATTGAAATTCCTTTAAGACTATCTATCTAACATATATGTGCATACATGCAAATATGTATGTTTCTTAATTTTGTTATCTTTTCAATTTCAGAGAAGTTAATAGTAATTTATTACAAATTTTATGACTTTCATTTTTCTGTAAATGAACATGACAGAAGCCCACACTTCCCTCAGCTGACAGGGGGCTTTATGGATCTCTTGGACTAGATTGTGACTGATGTACTTCAATTCCATGTGCTGCTCAAAGGAGACCAAGTGTAATAAATGCTTTCAGAATATAATTTATTTATCATGTCTTATTGAGACAAAAGGAGTCCAGAATTTGTTACTCTAAACTTCTTAACCATTATAAACATTATAAAAGTTACAAAGATCATTGGGGGCACGGACAAGATTCTTTGCTGTAATAACTTCAGTGATACCTGAATTTTGCTTCCTCAGTTGCAGTGACTGAGCTTCCTGTACTCTTTCTTGTGTGCTCCCTTGATGAACCTAAGTGTCACAGCTCAACCATTCAGTTAATAAGGTGAGCCAGTTCAGCTCAAGTAAGTAAACCCTGACTGCTCCCAGCCGTTTCTAGCTGTAGGTTTTGCTGGCATGGTATTAAGCACTTGATTGATGTGTTCCCATGTCACTCTATTCCCTGTAGCTGCTACCACTCTCCTATCACCCGTCAACATCTGAGAGACGTGTTTGTTGTTTCATTATCTGAGTGTCACTCTAGATTAAAAGGTCCACAAAGAAAGCAATCTGTCTCTTGTTGACTAGTTCAAATGTCTACAGTGACAGGAATACTGTAGATGCTCAAAAAACCCAAAACAAAATAAAACAACAAACAAACAAACAAACAAACAAACAAAATCCCAGCAATGATTTCTCACATGCTAGTATATATTATATATGTAAATACAATATCTAAGTTCCAGATATTTTAAGAAAAGTCATTATGAACTTCATAGAACTTTCTTGTTTATATTTCCTCGTCTCTCCATTGTAGTATATTTGTTTACATTTTGTCCCTTCAGTATCCATAAAATTTTTATCAAGCAAATGTCTCTATGTGTTGATGTGTTGTCTTTCTTGAAGTAATGTAGTTAAAATGGTGTGTGTTGGTGAGATTATGTGTTCATCTGTGTATGTGGACAAAGTGTGCTATTGTACATATGAACCCCAGTGAACTGCCAATAATTTTTGAAAACTCATTTGTAGAGAGCTAATGTCTGTTACCCATATGCATCCTTCTTCTGCAATTGTATTTAAATCTTTACTTGTGAGGTTCTATTTTGTTTCTTTGAATTGTGTGCTCTTTAATTTCCACATTGATTTCATAGCAGTTGTAATGAATTCACTTAGTATCAAATAATATCTATGTCAGTTTGTTCAACTATATTCACCATCAGTGAGTTTATCCTGACATTGGACTTGAGACAATAATTATCAATCCATTTTCAAAAAGTTTATGCACTCAAACTGTCATTTAAAAAAAAGGATAGCCATTCAGTAAGATGCACTTTTGACAGTCAGACTTGCAAAAATAGCAATGCAGATAACTGCATTTTAATGCAAATTAGATATGCATATTCAAAGGTTCAACTTTTTGAAATGAATCACACAGTGTTCCTCACAATGGAAGAGACTCGACAATTTTAGCAATTTGTGTGCGTGAAGCAAAAATGGCAGTTTTTAAAGTGGCTAAAACATTCATTACCAAAACTACTTGAAACCAAAGTTATGCATATAATATATGCAGATCTTCACTGGTCATGCTTGAAAAGCTCGTCTGATGATCTTGTATACATTTCCCTTCCATAGCCATACTGCCAACTTTTAAATAAAAAAATTAACATTATACATTTATATGTTGGTATTCCATGCAGTAACAATATTCTCAAAAATAAAAGAAGTATTTTCACCAAAAATGTACTTTCCACTCCCACTCACCAAACAGTGTCACTAATATCCCTCTTCTCATATTTGTGAAAATGTAAAATAGTTGATAGACATTCTTTTGTGTTTTGGTTATTGGTAAACAGGTGAGGTTTGAGCTTACTGATTTGGTTCCATCCACATCAACCACATATGTTCATAGAGCATTTTCATTTTATTTAAACTGGAAGATTTGGAGATCTGAATGAAATAGCAAATAGATGTTCTCCATTGTCTGAGCTACATGATTCTATTAATTTGTTTTCATTTGTTCTTTTGATAATTATTCTCATGAGAGATTGCATGGTAGAGATCAACTTAGGAATTTATTTTTATTTTTATTTATTTATTTTGTTTTGTTTTGTTTTTTTCAAGATTGGGTTTCTCTGTGTAGCCCTGGCTGTCCTGGAATTTACTCTGACTCACTCTGTAGACCAGGCTGGCCTAGAACTCAGTAATCTTCCTGCCACTGCCTCCCAAGTGCTAGGATTAAAGGCATGCACCACCACTGCCTGGCTCAAACCTAGGATATTAAACATACTAGGGAAACACTCTACAGTGAGTCACATCCCTGACTTTATTCTTTGATTCTGAAAATATGAAAATAATTCTACCTAACAAAAAATCAATCTGATATTATGAAGCATCCTCCTTGTTCATAAAATTGTCATAAATCTAGAAGTTGGACAGCTAACTTTCTTTTAGAGTCTGTAGGAGATGAAATTCCACATCTCCTGCAGAGGTGAATTTGACATGTAGCAAGATCATCTTTCTATATATAAACATTTATAATTTCTACATCTGATAATCTATTCTGAAGCTACACACCTGCAACCATAAATTTGTTTATGAATCATAAACTATAGCAAACAACTCAAATGTTCATCAATATAGTACAGTTTCTTAAGTTATGGAATAATAGTAAAAATCAAATCAAATACTCCTATAAATTGATAAAAACTTAATTCAAAAACATTTTTTGTAACAAAAAGAACTATATATATATATATATATATAGATAGATAGATAGATAGATAGATAGATAGATATAGATATAGATAGATAGATAGGTAGATATAGATATAGATTATGTAAAATATATTTTTTTTTAGGTCAAGACATGAAAGCATCTTATAAAAGTAATGGGGATGGTTTCTAATAAACAAAGGAAAGATTTTTTTAAAGGGGAAACAGATATTTATGTAAATATCTAGAATATATAGTTTTGGTAAAGATTAAATTATTTTGTTAATAGAGTGGATGGAAGAGCCCCAGGAAATAGAGGACACCAAAGAAACAAAGCCTTGTAAACATAGCATGATGGGTACACTCCAGAGACTGGCAGCATAAACAAGCACAGTTCTAAGGCAGGTGGAGCCCTAGAAAAGCGATGAGGACTCATACCCTCATTCCTAAATCCAGAAGATAGTTATCAATTTAACGGAGCAACTAAAAAGAGTTTAATCATTTTGTCCAATAATGAGTCCCTTACAAACTATTTTCAATGAACATTTTGAACATTTTTTTACACTGATCTATGGTGAGCATGACAGCCAGCACAAGCCAGAGTAGTACTGAGGGAGAAGAGAGAAAAAGGAAAACAGTCAAAAGAGGGGAATTGTCTAATTAATAAAACTGGCACATGTCATGGAACTAAGTATCTATTTCCAAATCTCAAAGGTAAATTAATTAAGAAAATTTAGAGACAGAAATCTTCTTATATTAGTGTATTAGGGGTAGCCCATTAGGAAAAAAAAAAATCAAACAGCATCAAAACATGGCTTGAGGGAGATAAAGGCACAATCTTGTAAGGAGACACTTGTCTGAGTTCAGCCGTCTTAGGGACAAATTCTCCATCCTGCTGGCAGGATCAAACTGAGTTGGTGGTACCAACTGTTACCGTATTTCTTCCAATGTTTCCTGTTTGTCTATTAACCAGTAAATTTCAAAAGAATGTAAAGAAAAAAATTGCCTGTCATCTAAACTAAGGTACACAAACTATAAAACTAATGCCTGTCATGCCTTAATTAACTATATGCATCTGGCCCACTCTTTTGTTCTTTTATTATCTTAGGTTAAGGGATCCTTCTGAACCCTGACCACCAAGGCCTCGAAACCAGGATGCCAGGATAAGGCCTAATCACCAATGTTTACTCCTTTTCTGTGGCCCACCTGAGTCAGGGAAAAGACTCCCTAGTCCAACCCTTGTGCCAAAATATGATTGTACAATGCTGTTGACCCATTACCCCATAATTTGTGGTCTCAGCCTTCAAATATGCTGAGCTTTTCTCTACAGGGAAGCAGTTCAGCCCCAGAGTTTAATCTGCCACCCTGATTGATCAGTTGCAGCTCAATTACAATATATTTTTGTCATCTGAGTCTACCTAGTGTTTGAACTATGTTGCCTTTAAGTGGACCTCATGAGAATCACAAAGTAGCAGAAAGAACTAACAGGGAACAAGGACCCGGTCTTAGTTTGGGTTTTACTGCTGTGAACATACACAAGACCAAGGACAATATTTAATTGGAACAGGCCCACAGGTTCAGAATTTCAGTCCATTATCATCAGAGCAGGAGCTTGGCAGCATCTAGGTAGGTGTGGGGCTATTGAGGTTCTACATCTTCATGCAAAAGCTGACAGGAGAAGACTGGCTTCAGGGAGTTAGAAATCCCATTTCCTAACACACTTCCTCCAACAAGGTCATACCTAATAATGGTTCTATTCCTTGAGCCACGCATAGACTAACCATCACAGACCTTCATTTGCTTTCAAAGAGCAACAGTCTAATCTATTCAAGTAGAAATTAGAGGAGTCAGGAAATTGAGGAGCTTACTTGAGTTGAAATAAAGAGTAGTTGGTGGAGTCCACAGTAGAGCAGAGAAAAGAACATGAAATCTTTTAATTCTCAATAGAACATAAATGGTTTTAATGAATGTATGTGATTCTCAGCTTTTGTTGGCAAAATCTAATTGCTATAAGACATTTGTCAACAAACTGAAGAAAAAAAATTCCCAACGATATCATGAAGAAAATGTTTTCAACTTCGTCCAGATGACTCCACCAAACATATCATTCATGTGTAATGACATACTAAAGATAACTCAGCCACACAAAAGTCTTCGAGTACAAAGTGGCAATTCCAAATAATTCTCCTGACTTAGAATGTAAAATAAGGAATCCATGGAGAAGGAAACTTGAAATATGAAAGACATGGACCCCAAAACCAGCAGCAGAGCCATGAAGGAAAATTCTAGATAAACAACAAAGAGATACTCTAGACAGAAAATTTCACTAAAGCTTGCAAAATGCCTACTTTGGATCTCAGCAATAAAGTCTAGAAGAAGAAGGATTTAAGATGGAGAAATTGACATTACAAACAGGGTGAAAATTTCTAAAGTGAGATGGATGAAAAGAAGTTTCCACAGCAATAAGTAAGTAAATAAATATGGGAAAATAGAAAGAAATAGAAAGAAGGAAAAGAAAGAGAACAGAATATATAAAGGGCATATCTTATACATAAGCAAATGAAGTGGTAACAAAATTCTGAGTAATAAAAAAAACCACAAAAAATTATCAATGTTGGCTGGCTTTTAGAAAACTCTCGTTTTTATGTGTTTCTTTAGATCATTTGAGAGGGCAATGTGGTCATAAGAAATTAGCTACTCTAGAATTTAATGCTATTCATTTAAAAAAATCTATTTAGTTTTATATTGGATTAAATTGTTTATCATTAAATCACATCATAAAACCATTAATTATATTAGTGTATACTTACATTCTCATTGATAAACCTTCTTCTTCCTGTCTATCCATCTTTAACAGTCAAAAATATCAAAGGAAAAACATGGATGCAATAAGAGCAACCATCACATCATTTTTATTCTGCTAGATGATGACAAACCATACATTTTATAGTTCATTTTACATATTTAACTTTTTTGAATGCTCTTATCATCAAGAAGTTATCAACAATGAATAAATAAAAAAGACCAAAGAAATTCTTGGAGCTGAATGGTTAGTTACTGACATTGATGGTGCTCATGGGCTCATGTGTGTGTAGTAACCTCAAACATAATCAAGTTTTGTGCATTAAATATGCAAAATTTGTAGGTCATTGAACTTCAATAGCTGAGCAAAATCATGAAGACAGAAAACTTGACAACATAATAGTGTTATAAATAAGATCAATTATCTTTGTCTACTGAGTAAAAATAAAATGGAACTTGGTTAAACATAGTATGAAAATTAAGTTTTTAGAAAAAAAAATGTATAAGACATCCTACTACGTCTGGGTAGTGACACTAAAATAATGTGTAGAAAAGTAGGTTTGAATATTTATTTCTACTATTTCTTAATTTTTTGAAGCATAAGCAAATAAAATAATAATAATAAAAGATGTAAGAAAATACTTTACATAAGGCATATTATTTTTAATATTACAAAATTTCTGATTAGTAATTTTCAAGATATTTCTAAATACCTTTATAAATACTTGAATATTCTGCAAATATGAGGGCAAGAAACAATTCTATTTGGTTATCTATCATTAGCAAATAATTGCAAAAAAAAATCAGTTTTCACTTGTGAAATGAATGGCAAGTTCGAGCATGCCCTTATCATCTTGTTTTACTGTTCACATTGGACCCATACTAAATTCTAACAGAGCCCAGATCTCTGCATGCCTTTTCTCCACTTAGTCTCACTCTTCAATAACATCGAAAACAAGTTGCCAGCAGGGTACATATTCACTTTGACAATGTCTAGGTTTCTACTGCCCTTCTGTGTTTTTATGTTTCCTGGGATGCTGATATCTATCAATAAAGGGCATGGAAAGATGACTTCTGCAGAGACATTTATGTTTGTGGCATTGGCTGTGTATTGAAAACTCGGGGCAGTTAAAAAAAAAAAAAATGAGAACTGCTCTTTTGTAGTGCCAGTTCAAAAAAGAAATAATCACTTGGGAGATTTTACTCTGTATCTCTTGCAAAGAAACCCAGCAGAGAAGAAAGGCTTTTGAAACCATAGAAGGCAGTAAATGTCAGGAAAGGTGGGCCATTCCTGCTCATAACCATGAGGGCAGCCCTCTTCTACTCAATTTTATTGTTATGCTTAGTCAACTGTAACCTTATGTCAAGCTGATCTTTGCTCTGTGGAAGTCCAGAAGTAACTACAGGTAACAAACTTTGGACTACAATTTTTACAGGAATTTAAAAACTTTCGTGCAGTTTAAATATGATATTAATGTTGATGTTTTGTTATTGTTTGATTTTATTCCACCAAGGGAGAGTTTTGAAGGTATTTGCATTTTTCTTTAAAAATATCATTTAGCTATTCAAACTTATGCAAATTGATGTGTATGTTGGGTGGTTCTTTGGGGGTAACAAAATTTAAAAAACTCTCTTAAATATAATTTGGTTTTTGCATTATCACGTCGTATTTAGCTCTATCACAAAAACAATTTGGTGAGGTGTGGATGCAGGCTTTAGTAAGATTGTGTATCTTTAAATTATATTGGATAAAACTAATAACATAAGTAAAACAACAAATGTCAATTGAACTGAGATGTTAAATTTATTCTATCAAGCCATAACTTAAAAAAGAATTAGCTGACTCTGTATGTGCATACATATGTTCATGGGCATATATAAATGATTTTGTCTTCTATAGCTATTTACAGCTGACATGCATTCATCACTGGAAGTAGAATGCCATATACAGATGCCAATGTTTCTACATTCCTTTTCCCTCTCTGCTACTATTTCTTACTTTTTCCTCTACAGTGTTCCCTGGCCTTGGTGGATGATATACAATAGGTTTTCTCCAACAGAAAAATAGGTTAACTTGAGCCCAGTTAAAAGGTGGGGAGGGTGAACGACAGGTAATTTGTGAATGGGCTCCAGAGCAAGTTTACCAGCCTCAGGGTGCACGGGCAGAAAAAGCTGCATGCAGACTGTGTTGCTGAAGATTTTTTTATACAATGTAAGTGAGGGAAAATAATGTATCTGCTGCATACTGGCCTTGGAGGGAGGGAACTGGTAACTTCAAGTGATAGGTATTGGAAGAGCTATCAGTAGTGTCAACAATGCCAGACTGAACTTCTTGGTGCCTTTGCAGTTTTATGCTTTCCAAGTGGCTGGGTTGGAAAGAGAATAAGGAATGGGGACAGGGGGCAAGCCAAGGACTCCAACTGAACAATATCAATGTCCAGTTTAGAGATATGGACTGAAAGTTCTCTTACTTTCAGCATTTTAAGTCATTATCACTTTAAGCATTAGTTATTGCACAGAGAATTTTCTCTGACCAAGGTTGTGGCCAACCATAGTCTATGGACACTTTCATAAATATTTAGAAGGTAGTTTATATATTAAACCATAATCAATAGATTTCTTCCATGGACTTGTAAACTCCAAGCCATAACTTTGGACCAGATTTTTTTTACTGTCAGATATGGATCTCTTCCTATCAAATATCATGCATTAAACCTAGTCACAAAGTGGTATTTCAGTTCTATGACCATTGCACTAGTGAGAATATCTAGCCTTTCAGGTCAATAATCCTTTCAAACCATGCCATTCTGTTGGTAAAACAAACTATATAAAGTTGGGTAAGTCCTTTAATTGTATGTTTTCAGTGTATAAGAATAAATTCATCTTTACAAAGTTTGACTGATTAAATCACTCATGTACATGTGGTATTCAAATCATGTATAGCTTTAAAAGCATTTACCATAAATTACTTCTGTTTTCCCTTGCTATGTGATTACAATACAATTAAACCAAACTTTTTAGGTGGACATTGTTTTCCAGTGTACTAAAATGAATGACAGAGTTAAAGTTATAATTTAATTAAACATAGTTGACAAATCCATTTTATATTGGGTAATTTTGTCATTTATTATAACTTGTGAGATTCCCTTCTTATCCCGAGTAATGTGTTCCTTACATGACATTTTTAAATGATGTTGTATTGTCTTTATGTGGTGACAGTTTTTACTGATAGCTTCTCAGCTTGACCTTAGCTATAGTCTCTTGCTGGAATATAGTTTTTGTGGAAGGTAATCATAGAGGTATTCTTATAAGCACATCACAACATGTCTAACATCCTTGTCATGTGCACAATTTATCATTGCTTATTCAACTCCATTTTCTACCTTAGTGTCTGTCACTGTCAAATATATGTACATTAAATACATTTTTCCTCGCCTCTTTCTACATGGTATTACAGAATGTTACATCCTAGATGTGTAGGCATGTGAAGAGTAAAAAAAATTATTCTCCATATCTCTGAAGTAGCAGGTTTAAACAGCATAGAAACATTTTAAAGCAGCCTTTTTCTATTGTTTTCATTATTTATTTAATATTTTATTTGTGATAAGTAGGCCATTTTATATTTCCATTTGCAATAACATACTGAAAAAGTGTACCATAAAAATAAAAAGACGGCGGTCTGGAGAAGCGTCACAGCTTCTGGGAAAGATCCCATTTCTGGCTCCAGTCACCCAGCACCTTTCCTGCCCTAGGAGGGGTTGTCTGCCTGGGAGGAGTCTCAAGGCCTGAGGTGGCAGGAGAACCATCTTTGTTCCGGTTTGCTTAGGCTCCAGTCTGCACTAGCTAGAGTGCGGACCTCAGAGGCTGCACAGCTTCAGGACAGACAGAAGCAACCTAACTTCTGGGACAGAACCTGTTTTGGGCTCCAGAAATTGGGGCTCCTTCCTCGCCAGAGCAGGTGAGAGAGTCATATTGTGTCTAGGGTCCCTCAGTGGCTAGGCTGTCCAGATGAGTGAATAAACTGCAGAGGCAACACATCTTCTGGGACAGGCCCTATTTTGGGCCTACATCTTCAGCAAGGAGGAAGATCTGAATGCCAGGCCTCTGTGCACCTTCCCTGATAGAGGAGAGCATCCCTGCAGAGAGTAATCTGACCACTGAGACTCAGGAGAGAGCTGGACTCCCAGGACTGCTGACAGAGGCTAACAGAATCACAGGAGGAACAAGCACCAACCAGAGACAACTATAANAACTAACTCCAGAGATCACCAGATGGCAA
The DNA here is from genome assembly GCF_900095145.1 of Mus pahari. Classification (NCBI taxonomy): domain Eukaryota; kingdom Metazoa; phylum Chordata; class Mammalia; order Rodentia; family Muridae; genus Mus; species Mus pahari. The sequence goes on from NC_034593.1 coordinate 40,650,987, forward strand.
AAGGCAAATGTAGGAATCTTATTAACAGAAACCAAGAACACTCACCATCATTAAAACCCAGCACTCCCACCTCAGACAGTCCTGGATACCCCAACACACCCAAAAACAAAGAATCAGATTTAAAAGCATTTTAAAGCAAAATTTAGAGCTAAGATGAAAGTGGACTCAAACAAATCAGTGGCCGTCCTGTACATGAAGGACAGACAGGTGAGAAATAAATTAGGGAAACAACACCCTTCATTATAGTCACAAATAATATAAAATACCTTGGTGTGACTCTAACTAAGGAAGTGAAAGATCTGTATGATAAGAACTTCAAATCCCTAAAGTAGGAAATTGAAGAAGATCTCAGAAGATGGAAAGATCTCCCATGCTCATGCATTGGCAGGACTAACATAGTCAAAATTGCCATCTTGCCAAAAGCAATCTACAGATTCATTGCAATCCCCATCAAAATTCCAACCCAATTCTTCACAGAGTGAGAAAGCGCAATTTTCAGATTCATCTGGAATAATAAAAAACCTAGGGTAGTAAAAAACATTCTCAACAATAAAAGAACCTCTGGTGGAATCACCAAGCCTGATCGTAAGCTATACTACAGAGCAATTGTGATAAAAACTGCACGGTACTGGTACACCGACAGACATGTAGATCAATGGAATAGAATTGAAGATCCAGAAATGAATCCACACACCTATGGTCACTTGATTTCTGACAAGGGAGCTAAAACCATCCAGTGGAAAAATTCCTCCTTAGAATAAGGAACAAACTACCCATGAAAGGATATAGGTACCGAGACAAAATTTAGAGCTAAGATGAAAGGATGGACTATCCAGATACTACCCAATCCGGGAATCCATCCCATCATCAGCCACCAAACCCAGATACTAATGCACATGCCAGCAAGATTCCGCTGTAGGGACCTTGATATAGTGGCCTCTTGTGAGGCTATGCGAGTGTCTGACAAACACAGAAGTGGATCCTCACAGTCAGCTATTGGCTGTAACACAGGGCCCCCAAAGGAGGAGCTAGAGAAAGTACCCAAGGAGTTGAAGGGGGATGCAACCCTGTAGGTACAACAACAATATGAACTAAACAGTACCCCCTGAGATTGTGTCTCTATCTGCAGATGTAGCAGAAGATGGCCTTGTCAGCCATCATTGGGAAGAGAGGCCCCTTGGTCTTGTAAACTTTATATGACCCAGCACAGGGGAAGGCCAGGGCCAAGAAGTTGGTGTGGGTGGCTAGGGGAGCAGGGGCAGGGGGTGTATAGGGAACTTTCGGGATAGCATTTGAAATGTAAATAAAATAAATAATAATAAATAAAATAAATAAAATAAAAAGACTAGGCCTTTAGGTCCAGGCTTGAGAATGTGACCTTTGTGACTCAATGTTCCAAGGCATGCTAATCATAAAACAGATAGATATCTACATTCCTCCACCTACCTGCTTCCTGGGTTCAGTGAGTATTTGTTCAAAAAAAAAAAAAAAAAAAGGTCACTCTGACCATTTCTGGAACCCACTATGCATGCAAATGTGCTATTTATTGTTAGAAGCTCATAGAAACTGTCTTGAGAAATAACCACACAATTAGCAGGTATTTTTCCTTGTGACTTCCCACTTCCTTGTGACTCTTTCCTGGTATTTTTGGTATCTTCCAATAACGCCCTCCCCACCCCCTTGAGTTGTGGCTTTTTTTTCCCTTTAAATAACCCCTTCCCCAGCTAGTCAGTGCCTATGGTTCTCTACCCTTGTATGGTGTAAGACTGTGGGGCCCAGAGTGATCCTGGAATAAAAGTCCTCTTGCTGTTTGCATCAAGACCATTTCTTGTGAGTGATGTGGGGTATCACCTCTCCTGAGTCAGAATGTGGGGGAGTTCTCACTTTGTAGGTCTTTCAATACAACCAATCCAGACTTTCCCTTTGTGTTGATGGATCATCTGAAGTTTTACCACAAAGCTACTGCAGAGGAATAACAATGAAGGATCTCTGTAGGGTGCTAACTGAGATCCTTTGGGTATACTTGAAGAACAAATAGTTTCTCTGGATCACATGATAATTGCATCCTAGTTTTTTATTTTTTGTTTTTAAAAACTAAGTCTACGTATTTCCATAGTGGCTACACCAGGTTTTAATTCCCTAAGGCATATATATGATTAATTTCTTTGAAATATACACATGTCCTCACCAGAATTTGCTGATATTTCTTCCAATTTTGATGATAGGATTTTATTTATTTTGGTTCGGTTGGTTCTGCATTAAGTTTAAAAAAAAAAAACAAAAACAAAAACAGAAAAACAAAAAACCAAAGTCTTCTTATTTCCATAGTGGCTGCATCAGGTTTTAATTCCTTAAGACATATATATGATTAATTTCTTTGAAATACACACATGTATCCTCACCAGAATTTGCTGATATTTCTTCCAATTTTGATGATAGTATTTTACTTATTTTGGATTGGTTGGTTCTACATTATGATTTGGTTGAGACAGAATATTTCTCAAACAAAATCTAAGTATAATTAAAATCCAAATGCTATATAATATGCATAAATTAAAATGCATCTGAAGGGCAAAAGAGTTTTTTATTTATTAGAAAAGACCAAATATTTAGAATAAGTTGAAGTTTCAAGCCTGTGTTCATGAAGCGAGGCAATTAATATTTTGACTAACTGAAAACAAATATTTTGTGACATTTGTAATCTATACATATGGATATATATATATATGCTATAGTGAATCAACCAAATTTTAACTCAAGGAGACATTACTAATTATTAATATAAAGTGAGACTAAAATAATTCATGCATATATTCTGTTTACTTTAACTTACACTGAATGAAATATTCTTCTTTTGCTATAATTATTGAAAGTTCTAAACTTACTTTTCACTTATTCACTTTAAAACCCACTCACTGAAACCTCCAACTGACACCTCTCACACAATTCTTTCCCCATTCCTCCTCCCATTTTCTTCTGAGTGGGCAGAGCCCCCCTAGGTATGCCCCCACCCTGTCACTTAAAATCTGTGCATGGCTAGGTGCTTCCTTTTCCACTGAGGATAGATAAGGCAGCCCAGCTAGAAGAACATATCTCACATACTGGCAAAAGCTTTTGGGATAGCTCCCATTCCAGATGTTTAGGTCCCACATGAAGACCAAGCTGCGCATCGACTATATATGTGCTGGGAAGTCTAGGTCCAGCCCATGTTGATGGTGGTTCAGACGATGAGAGACACAAGGTTACAGGTTAGTTTACTCTGTTGGTTTGCCTATAGAGTTTCTATTCCCTAAGGATCTGTAATACCTCCTCCTACTCTTCAATAAAAATTCCCAAGCTCCATCCATTGTTGGCTGTGGTTGTCTGTGTCTGTAGCTATCTGTCAGTTAATGGGTAGAGCTTCTCAGAGAACAGCCATGCTAGACTGCTGTCTCCAAGAATAACAGAGTATCACTAATAGTGACAGTGAAGGGAAACGAAATTTAAGATGAAATTGAAGACCTGCGATTTATGTAACTTATGCTAAATAGTCCAGAGAGTTGTTTGTGAGCTTAGAAGCCTGAGGCTGAGAACCTTGCAGAACATGCCCAGGCATGTCCCAGCAGGCCCACCTTTAAAACATTCCTGGGGCTGCCTGGCCATAAAGATATAAAGGGAATGCAGGAACATGTCTGGGCTATCTTGGCTGAGTCTTCAGCCACCTGGGCCAGCACCTCCTTCTGCCCACTGCCCTCCTGACATAATTTGAAGTTACACATTAAACAGATATTCCGCTGATCTAGATAAGCTTCCGGCCTTCAGGATTCCTGACTTGAACGTAGTATTCTGCTGAGGTGTAATCATTCTGCTGATGTTTAAATGAGCCAATCATGAGAAACCGAGCCAAATCATCCTAGCCCCTGACCCTCTCCCTATAAAAATCCCTAGCTTTCGAGCCTCGTGGTCAATTCCTCTGTCTCCTGTATGAGGTATGTATTGGCCCGGAGCTCCGCCATTACCTACCTCCTGTGTTTGCATCAAGACAGTCTCTTGCATTTCCTTAGGTGGACCCTTTTCTGAGACTCAAGTGGGGATCTCTGAAAGGTAGTCCAACATGTAAGGGCTCATCTGGGACTTAAGGGGCACCCAAAAACCTGAAGATCCCTTGGAGGTATGTTTGTGTGAGTCTGGTGTGTCTGAGTGCAGAGCCACTGAGCCCATGTCTTGGTTTTTTTGGTTTCAGTATTCTGCCAGCTGCCACTGAGGGTCATAAGGACCCAGCAGCTGCAGAGGGAGACATCCTAATGCCTGCAGGCTGCAGCCCTGGAAGACTTTCTGAAGGTTAAAGAGTGTGGATGTAGAATCCCACCCTGTCAGGAAGGCCAGGAGGACCTTTGTCAGAACAAAGGGGACAGAGTACTTCTTCTGCCAGTAAGGAAGTGAGGGCAGATTTCCACCCTGTCGGAGGTCGCATTTGGCTGGCTGTTTTAAGTCCAGGTGTGGATGAGTGTGTTTAGATGTATTAGCATCTGTCTGTTGTTTTTGTTTTGTTCTTATCTTTTCTGATCTTTATCCTGGGACTAACGATTTCAACCCCTTCGTCGTTAACTGAGGACCATTAGACATAGGTTAGGGCTAGAGGATGGAACTTGTCAGTGCCTGTTAGGAAGAAGTCCTGGAAGACTTTCTGCACCTCAGGATGACCTGCCTATGGGGTAAGCTGGCCACCCAAGGGAACTTTTGATCTACCCACTATCAGGGCCATGAAGGCTGTTGTTTTCCAGGAAAGACCAGGCTCACATCTGGACCAGCAACCGTACATCATGGTGTGGGAGCACTTGGCACGATTCCTGACCCCGTGGGTTTGCCCATTCCTACTGCCCCTGTGTCCTGGTACTAAGATCCTAGCTGTTCAGGAAAGTGCTGCAAATGAGAATTCAAAACCGCAGCCTAAAGGAGATGGTGAGCGCAACACACCATCAGGGCATGCCCCTAAGATTTACCTAGAGATAAAAAAAAAACCCTGAGTGACCCGACTCCCAGCCTCCAACCTACGCTCAAGTCCCCCAACCTGCGCCCCAACCTTCAGCTCACCCAGCCCCGCCCCCAGCCCTGGCCCCAGGGACTGGGGGGAGGAGGTCCCTCAGCAGGAATGAGAAGCCTGTGGGGAGCCACTCTGGAGGGGCCAGCTGATTCAACCATGGTGCTTCCCCTCAGGGCTGTTGGGGCTCCCCTGGCCGACCAGAACGATCTACAGCTTCTGCAGTATTGGCCTTTTTCTTCCTCTGATCTCTATAGTTAAATAGTTAAAAAGTTAATCACTCCCATTTTTCAGAGAATCCTACAGGGCTTACATGGCTCATAGAGTCTCTGATGTTCTCCCATCAGCCTACAGACCCTGTTCACCACCGAGGAGAGAGAAAGAATTCTCCTTGAAGCTCGGAAGAATGTTCAAGATGAGGCCAGATGGCCTGTTCAGACTCCAGTTGAGATAGATGAAGGATTCTCTTTAATCTGCTCTCAATGGGACTATAACACAGCACAAGGTAGGGAACGGCTATCCAATTACTGCCAGGTTCTAGTGGTAGGGCTCAGAGGTGCTGCTCACAGGCCTACAAATTTGCCTAAGGTAAGAGAAGTTATGCAGGGGACGACTGAGTCCCCCTCAGTCTTTTTGGAGAGGCTCATGAAGGCTTACAGGAGATACACCCCATTTGACCCTATGCCTGAGGGGCAGCAGGCCTCAGTGATTATGGCCTTCATCGGGCAGTCGGCCCCTGACATTAGAAAAAGTTGCAGTGGATTGAGGAATTGCAGGACTATACTATAAGGGATGTGGTTAGAGAGGCTGAGAAAGTGTATCATAAGAGAGAGACGGAGGATGAAAAGTGGAAAAGAGAAAAGAGAGAGAGGAGAGAAGATGAGGACAAGAGGGACAGAAGACAGGAAAAGGCTCTGACTCGGGTTCTGGCCCCAGTAGTAGATAGGGACAAAGGAGGTAGGGCTAGACAGTTAGGGGACCTAGTAGACAGAAAACTGCAAGGTCCAAGGAGGACCAGGGGAGACAGACCATACCTAGAAAGAGACCAATGTGCATACTACAAGGATACAGGCCACTGGGCCCATGAATGCCCTAAAAAGAAACAGGAGTTAAAGGTGCTGTCTCTCGAAGAGGATGAAGACTAGGAGAGATGGGGCTCGGACCCCTCCCCAACTCTAGGATAACATTGAAAGTGGAGGAGACCCCCGTGAACTTTCTGGTTGCTGGACCCAGAAACATCAATCAGCTTTTGAGACTCTAAAAAAATCCCTGCTACAGGCCCCACCCTAGCACTGCCAGATTTAAACAAGTCTTTCACCTTATCGACAAAGGAACAGGGTGGCTAGAGGGGTCCTCACTCAAACTTTAGGGCCCTGGAAACACCCAGTAGCTTATCTATCAAAGAAACTGGACCATGTGGCTAGTGGATGGCCTTCCTGATCAGGCAGCCACCAGACCACTGAATGACCAATGCCCAAATGACTCACTATCAGAGTTTGCTGCTGATGGAGCAAGTGACCTTTGCTTCCCATGCCATCCTCAACCCCGCAACCTTATTACCTGAAGCCATCGAAACTGTTGTACACAAATGTGAGGAGTTACTGGCAGAAGAAACTGGAACTCGGCCAGACCTCACAGACCAACTGTGGCCAGGAGCAGTGACCTGGTTCACCGATGGAATCAGCTTCGTGGTAGAAGGTAAGTGCAGAGCAGGGGCAGCAGTAGTGGATGGGAAGTTCGTCATATGGCCCAGCAGTCTGCCTGAAGGAACATCAGCCCAGAGAGCGGAGCTCATTGCTCTAACCCAGGCTTTAAGACTGGCAGAAGGAAAGGCTATTAACATTTACACTGACAGCTGATATGCCTTCGCTACAGCTCATGTCAATAGTGCAATCTACAGACAGCATGGACTATTGACTTCTGCTGGGAAGGACATTAAAAATAAGGAGGAGATCCTTAGCTTGTTAGAAGCCGTCTACCTGCCTCACAGGGTGGCGATCATCCACTGTCCAGGACATCAAAAGGGGACCAGACCAAGAGAAAAAGGGAACCAAATGGTAGACCAAGTAGCTAAAGAGGCAGCCCAGGGGGCAATGACTTTGGTAATTAAAACCACACCCAAGCTGGTTAAAGAAGGGATGGAGAAAGAAATCCTCACAGAAAAAGAGGGGCTGGAATACCTGGCTGACATACACTGCCTCACTCACGTAGGATCCAAAAAGATGATAAAACTGGTCAGTAGGTCCCCCTATCATATTCCCAGAGTACAGAAAGCTGTAGAGGACCTAGTGAAAAACTGTTGAGCCTGTGCGCTCACCAATGCCGGGTCCAGCAAGCTCCATGGCAGAAGGCACTTGCGAGGAGACAGACCTGGGACCTATTGGGAAACCGAATTTACTGGGGTAAAACTAGCCCGGTACGGAAATAAATATCTTTTAATCTTTATAGACACTTTTTCAGGGTGGGTTGAGGCATTCCCCACCAAGAAAGAAACAGCTAATGTGGTGGCCAAGAAGATAATTGAAGAAATTTTTCCTCGTTTTGGGGTACCCAAGGTAATTTGTAATGGGCCTGCCTTTGTCTCCCAGGTAAGTCAGGGATTGGCCAGACAGCTGGGGATAAATTGAAAGCTACATTGTGCATACTGACACCAGAGTTCAGGACAGGTAGAGAGAATCAATAGAATGCTAAAAGAGACCTTAACCAAAATGGCCTTAGAAACCAGTGGAAACAATTGAACAGCCTTTCTCCCTTATGCTTTATTCAGGGACCGGAATATCCCCGGAGCCTCTGGCCTAACACCATTTGAATTAATCTATGGGGCGCCTCTGCCCATCTCTGTGACTGTAGGGAGTAAAACTTGCCCAGATGCATCCTTCATCCCCCCCCCCCCTTGCCACTTAGCCCAGCTCAAGGCTCTTGAAATTGTAAGAAATCTGGTTTGGGAACAGTTAAAAGAAACTTATGTTGCTGGTGATACACAGGTGCCGCATCAGTTTGACGTAGGAGACACTGTCCTGGTGAGAAGACATTGAGTGGGGAACCTAGAGCCAAGGTGGAAAGAACCCTACTTGGTGCTGCTAATGACACCCACTGCCTTTAAAGTGAAAGGAATTGCGACTTCGGTTCATGCATCTCATGTTAAGAAGGCACCCCCTGAGGCTGACCAAAATGAGTAGATCTGGTCCTCCAAGGAGGGTGGTGAGCCTGCAACACCAGGCTTACCCCTTGTATCACCACAAACCTCTTTAATGACTCCAGTGATTTCTGCATGACGATTTTGCCCAGAATTTATTATCATAACCCCATGGGAGTAGGAAACCTCTTTGACCACAGGATGACCAGGTATAAGTGAGAACCTATCACCACACACCCACTGTGCTCCCAGGAGCAGGAGTAGCAACCAGGATTGCCACAGGTACGGCTGCACTCATTACCAGAGAACAGTACCTTGCAGCCCTATGGGAAGCAGTTAATAAGGATATTGAGGCTATAAGTGTCTCTGTAAATGCCCTGGAAAAATCACTGTCCTCCCTCTCTGAAGAGGTCCTGCAGAACAGGAGAGGGCTAGACTTGCTGTTCTTGAAAGAAGGAGGGCTGTGTGCAGCTTTCAAAGAAGAATACTGTTTTTATGCAGACTACACTGGGATAGCCAGGGACTCCTTGCAGAAACAAAGGGAAAGGCTAGATCGGTGAAGGCAGGATCTAGAAGCTCAAAAGGGATGGTTCGAGTCCTGGTACTCTCGATCTCTGTGGATGACCACTTTAATTTCTGCTTTAGCTGGATCAATTCTTATTATATGCTTAGTTTTGATTTTTGGCCCCTGCATAATTAATAAGGGAATTGCTTTTATCCAGAGTAGAGTAGATGCAGTTAAGCTTATGGTCTTACAACAATACCAGGCTGTAATTCAAATAGAAGAGAAATTAGGGGATACGGGCCTTTGGAATTCTAAGATTAGAATTATTAAGTAGAAAAAGAGGGGAAAATGAAGGGAAATGAAATTTAAGATGAAATTTAAGACCTGTGATTCATGTAACTTATGTCAAATAGTCCAGAGAGTTGTTTGTGAGCTAAGAAGTCTGAGGCTGAGAACCTAGCAGAACAGGCTGGGGCATGTCCGAGCAGGCCCACCGTTAAAAAATTCCTGTGGCTGCCTGGCCGTAAAGATATAAAGGGAATGCAGGAACATGTCCAGGCTCTCTTGGCTGAGTCATCTGGCACCTCCAGTCACCTGGGCTGGCACCTCCTTCTGCCTGTTGCCCTCCTGACATAGTTTTAAGTTACACATTAACCATATGTTCCACTGACCTAGATAAGCTTCCAGCCCCCGGGATTCCTGACACCCTGGCTTGAATGTACTATTCTGCTGAGGTGTAATCATTCTGCTGATGTTTAAATGAGCCAATCATGAGAAACCGAGCCAAACCATCCTAGCCCCAGACCCTCTCCTTGTAAAATCCCCTAGTTTTCGAGCCTCATGGTCGACTCCTCTGTCTCCTATGTGAGGTATGTATTGGCCTGGATCTCTGCCTTTAAACTACCTCCTATGTTTGCATTAAGATGATCTCTCACATTTCCTTGGGTGGGCCCTTTCCGGAGACTCAAGTGGGGGGTCCCCAAAAGGGGGTCTAACAACAGGAATTGATGCTTGCTCATGGGATGGGTCTCAAGTTTGGCCAGTTATTTTTGGTTGTTCCATCAGTCCCTGTTCCATACCTTATCACTGTTTTTCCTGTAGCCAGGATAAATTTTGTGTGGAAAATTGATTGGGTTGGTGTCCCTATTGCTTCACCAGGAATTGCTGCCAGACCACAAGAGATGGCCTCCTCACATTCCTGTTCCCCAAGGAACAACACAATTGGTTCTTGGGTGCCTCCTCTACCTCAGATAGTCTGCACTATGCAGACTAGCCCTGAGCTTTTCTAGCTCTGTTCTTTGTAATGCCTAATTAGGTTCACTGTCTCTTTCTAGACTGCCACAGTCCAGGCTCAGTCAGCCCCCTCAATCCATGGGAATCAGAGTCTCAGACAGATGGGTATAGAGTCGGCAAAAATTGACAGACAGACACAGACACGAGAGAGTGTGTTGGATCTGAATATAATGTCTAAATGAACACAAGACTTGTTTTATACAGAAGAAAAACAAGAAAAGCCTCACACACTAGGTGAACACATCCTCCTAGTTACAGTGACACAAAACTAAAGGAATGCATACATCAAAAGATGGCGAGGTTGTGGAGAAATACGAACACTCCTCCATTGCTGGTGGGATTGCAAGCTTGTTCAACCACTCTGGAAATCAGTCTGGCG
>NC_034593.1:40662169-40663497 GCF_900095145.1 Mus pahari
TGGGTAGGGGAACAGAGGTGGGGGGAGGGGTATGGGAAACTTTCGGGATAGCATTTGAAATGTAAATAAAGAAAATAATAATAATAATAAAAAATAGTAGCAAGGAAAAAAAAATTCACTTCTAGTAGAGACAGTGAAGCTAATTAGGCATTACAAAGAACAGAGCTAGAAAAGCTCAGGGCTAGTCTGTATAGTGATTACTTAGGGCAATAGCTAAGTCTCACCCAACACAGGAATACACAATGGCCTAGGAAATAGATAGGTTTGATGAAGATTTCTTTACTAGGCCCAGAGGAAGAGCATAATAAGGTATTTACTAAAGAACCTCTGGTGGTGGGTTTAACAATAGATCAATAGATTAGCATTATATTAGCATTCACCTGACTCAGTGTTTAGCTGATTTGGTAGGAAGAGAAATGGGGGAGGGGAAAGGGACAGGATCTTGTATGGGAGGAGACAGGGATGATATGCAAAGGGTCAGGAGTTTTAACAGAGATTAGTATCAATGGAGCATGGGAAACTTGTGGTAGCTACCAGTAAGTCCCAGATACCCGGAAAGCAAGAGGCTTCCAGGGGCCAACAGGGATGACATTATCTGAAATGCCCAAGAAAGTGGAGGGAGAACCTATAGAGACCATATCAAGAGGTTAGCAAGTCCCCTCTTGGGGGATGTAGCCACCCACTCATCTCCAAATTTTTAACCCAGAATGGTTCCTGTCTAAAGGAAATATGGGGGCAAAATATGGAGCAGACACCAAAGGAAAGGCCATCTGGTGATTGCACAACCTGGGGATCCATCCCCTATAGAGACACCAAACTCAGACACTATTGTGGATGCCAAGTGTTTGCTGATGGGAGCCTGTTGTACCTATCTCATGAGAGGCTCTGTCAGAGTCTGACAAATACAAGTGCTGCTGCTAGAGCTGACCATTGGACTGAGTACAGGGACCCCAATGGAGGAGTTAGGGAAAGAACTGAAGGATCTGAAGGTGTTTGCAACCCCTTAGGAAGAACAAAAATATCAACCAATCAGACTTCCCAAAGCTCCCCATGACTAAACCAACAACCAAAGAGTACACAAGGAAGAAACAATGCCTTCAACTGCTACCTGAATTTTTTATCTTAGTCATTCTGACTGGTGTGAGGTGGAATCTCAGGATTATTTTGATTTGCATTTCACTAATGATTAAGGATGTTGAACATTTTTTCAGGTGCTTCTCAGCCCTTCAGTATTACTCAGTTGAGAATTCTTTGTTTAGCTCTGTAACCCATTTTTTTCTAGGGTTATTTGATTTTCTGGAGTCTATCTTCTTGAGTTCTTTATATAT
>NC_034593.1:40664617-40675401 GCF_900095145.1 Mus pahari
TGGAATTTTTAGGATCAATTATATATACTATCATATCATAGTGATATACAAATAGTGATATTTTGACTTCTTCCTTTCCAATTTTTATCCCTTTGACCTCCTTTTGTTGTGTAATTGCTCTGGTGAGGACTTAGAGTACTATATAGAAGTGGTAGGGAGAAAGTAGGCAGCCTTGTCTCCTCCCTGATTTTAGTTGAATTGCTTCAAGTTTCTCTCCATTTACTTTGATGTTGGCTACTGGTTTTCTGTAGATTCCTTTTATTCTGTTTAGGTATGGACTTTGAATTCCTGATCTTTCCAAGACATTTATCATGAAAGGGTGTTGGATTTTGTTAAATTTCTCAGCATCTAACAAGATGATCATGTGGATTTTGCCTTTGAGTTTGTTCATATAGTGAATTACATTGATGCATTTTCATATATAAAACCATCCCTGCATCCCTGGAATTAAGCCTACTTGATCATCATGGATGATTCTTTTGATGTGTTCTTGAATTCTTTTAGCAAGAATTTTATTGAGTATTTTGTATAGATATTCATAAGGGAAATTGACTGAAGTTCTCTATTTTTGTTGGATTTTTATTTGGTTTAGGTATCAGAGTAATTGTGGCTTGATAGAATGAATTGGGTAGAGTACTTTCTGTTTCTATTTTGATGAATAGTTTGAGGAGTATTGGANTTAGGTTTTCTTTGAAGGTCTGATAGAACTCTGCACTAAACCCATCTGGTCCTGGGCTTTTTTTGGTTGGTAGATGATTAATGACTGTTTTTATTTCTTTAGGGGATATGGGACTGTTTAGGTCATTAATCTAATCCTGGTTTAACTTTCGAACCTGGTATCTGTCTAGAAATTTGTCCATTTCATCCAGGTTTTCCAGTTTTGATGAGTATAGTTTTTTATAGTAGGATCTGGTGGTGCTTTGGATTTCCTCAGGTTTTGTTGTTATGTCTCCCTTTTCATATCTGATTTGTTAATTAGGATACTGTCCCTGTGCTCTCTAGTTAGTCTGGCTAAGGGTTTATCTATCTTGTTGATTTTCTCAAAGAACTAGCTCCTGGTTTGGTTGATTCTTTAAATAGTTCTTTTTGTTTCAACTTGGTTGATTTCAACCCTGAGTTTATTACCTGCAGTTTGCTCCTATTGGGTGAATTTGCTTCCTTTTGTTCTAGAGCTTTTAGGTGTGCTGTCGAGCTTCTGATGTATGCTCTCTCTAGTTACTTTTACGCAGCACTCAGGGCTATGAGTTTTCCTCTTAGGAATGCTTTCATTGTGTCCCATAAGTTTCGGTATGTTGTGGCTTTATTTTCCTTAAACTCTAAAAAGTCTTTAATTTCTTTCTTTATTTCTTCCTTGACCAAGGTATCATTGAGTAGAGTGTTCTTCAGCTTCCACATGAATGTTGGATTTCTATTATTTATGTTGTTGTTGAAGATCAGTCTTATCCCATTGTGATCTGAAAGGATGTATGGGATAATTCCAATATTTTTGCATGTATTGAGGCCTGTACAGATTTTTTTTGGGGGGGTGGGTGGGTTTCTAGACAATGTTTCTCTGTATAGCCTTGACTGTCCTGTTACTCACTCTGTAGACCAGACTGGCCTCGAACTCAGAAATCTTCCTGTTCCTGCCTCCCGAATGCTGGGATTAAAGGCATGCGACACTACTGCCTGACTTTTGAGGTCTGTTTTGTTACCAATTATATGGTTGATTTGGAAGATTGTGCCATGAGGTGTTGAGAAGAAGATATATCCTCTAGGTTTAGTTTAAAACGTTCTGTAGATATTTGTTAAAACCATTTCTTTCATAACTTCTGTTAGTTTCAATGTGTCTCTGTTTAGTTTCTGTTTGCAGAATCTGTCCATAGATGAGAGTGGGGTTTTGAAGTCTCCCACTATTAATTGTGTGAGGTGCAATATGTGCTTTGAGCTTTACTATAGTTTCTTTAATGGATGCCCTTGCATTTGGAACATAAATATTCAGAATTGAGAGTTCATCTTGGAAGATTTTACCTTTGATGAGTATGAAGTGCCCCTCCTTTTCTTTTTTGACATCTTTGTGTTGGAAGTAGATTTTATTCGATATTAAAATGGCTACTCCAGCTTGTTTCTTCAGACCATTTGTTTGGAAAATTGTTTTCTAGCCTTTTACCATGAGATAGTGTCTGCCTTTTTCTCTGAGGTGGGTTTGCTATAGGCAGTAAAAACTTGAGTCCTGTTTATGTAGCCTTCTGTTAGTTTATGTCTTTTTATTGGGGAATTGTGTCCATTGATATTAAGAGATATTAAGGAAAAGTAATTGTTGCTTCCTGTTATTTTTTGTTGTTGTTGTTAGAGTTGGGAATCTGTTCTTGTGGCTGTCTTCTTTTAGGTTTGTTGAAGGACTGCTTTCTTGCTTTTCCTAGGGTATAATTTCTGTGCTTGTATCGGTGCTTTCTCTTTATTATCTTTTGAAGGGCTGGATTTGTGGAAAGATATTGTGTGAATTTGGTTTTGTCATTGAATACTTTGCTTTCTCTATCAATGGGAATTGAGAGTTTTGATGGGTATAGTAGCCTGGACTGGCATTTGAGTTTTCTTATGGTCTGTATAGCATTTGTCCAGGATCATCTGGCTTTCATAGTCTCTGTTGAGAAGTCTGGTGTAATTCGAATATGTCTTCCTTTATAAGTTTCTTGACCTTTTTCCCTTACGGTTTGTAATATTCTATCTTTATTTAGTTCATTTGTTGTTTGGTTATTATGTGTTGTGAGGAATTTCTTTTCTGGTACAGTCTCTTTAGAGTTCTGTAGGCTTCTTTTATATTTATGGGCATCAGTTTCTTTATATTAGGGAAGTTTTCTATAATTTTGTTGAAGATATTTACTGGTCCTTTAAGTTGAAAACCTTCATTCTCATTATATCTATTATGCTTAGGTTTGCTCTTCTCATTGTGTCTTGGATATCTTGGATGTTTGGGGAAGGATCATTTTGCATTTTGCATTTTCTTTGATTGTTGTGTCCATGTTCTCTATGTAATCTTCTGTATCTGAGATTCTCAGTTCCATCTCTTGTATTCTGTTGCCAATGCTTGCATCTATGGTTCCTGATTTCTTTCCTAGGGTTTTTAATATCCAGAGTTGTCCCCTTTGTGGTTTTCTTCATTTTTTTTCTACTTCCAGTTTTAGCACTTGGGTGGTTTTGTTCAATTCCATTATCTGCTTGTTTGTGTTTTCCTGTAATTCTTTAAGGGATTTTTGTGTTTCCTCTATAAGGGCTTCTCCCTGTTTAGCAGTGTTTTCCTGTAATTCATTGAGGGATTTTTGTGCTTCCTCTTTAAGGGCTTCTTCCTGTTTAGCAGTGTTCTCCTGTATTTCTTAAAGTGCGTTATTACTGCCCTTCTTAAAATCTTCTACCAGTATCATGAGATATGATTTTAGATCCAAATCTTGCTTTTCCTGTGTGTTGGGGTATCCAGGACTGGGTTCTGATGATGCCCAGTGGTCTTGGTTTCTGTTAGTCAGATTCTTTTGTTTGCCTTTGGCCATCTGGTATTCTCTGTGTTATATATTCTAGCTGTCTCTGGCTGTAGCTTGTTCCTCCTGTGATTCTTTAGCCTCTGTCAGCACTCCAGGGAGACCTACTCTCTCCTGAGTCCCAGTGGTCAGACCACTCTTTCCAGGCAAGTTCTCCTCTTGCAGGGAAGGTATACAGAAGTCTGGAGCTCAGATCCACCTCCTGATTCCTAGGGTCAGAGCCCTCCTTTGGAGGCTGAGTCTCCTCTGGCAGGGAAGGTGTCCAGGGGTCTGGGTCTCAGCTCTGTATCCTGGCTGCGGATGAAGGCCTGAAGGGACCCTGCCAAAGAAGCTCTGTTGCTTCTGCTGACAACATGCTCTCCTGCATAGGCTGTCCTCAGTCCTCCCAAGATTCTGGGTGTGCTAGGGGCTGCCTGAACCCAGGCTGCTGGTAGGGCAGGTGTCCTTTGTCCCTGTTCCTGCTATCACAAGACCCTCTGGGTTTTTTGGAACTAATGTTGTGTTCTACTCACCATTAATCTCAAGATCCTGTGTATGCTATGGTGCCTGCAGAGTGGAGAGTCCTCTGGGGACCTTGGGGCCCTCTGTAGAGATCGGGCCTAAGATCTATATCCAGCTTCTTTACTGATGTTGTTTATTAGGTGTAGGAGGAGATCTTTGGTAGAATTTTGGTGTATAATATCATATGATATGCAAATGGTGATACCTTGGTTTCTTCCTTTTCCATTTGTATTCCTTTGACTTCCTTTTGTTATTTAATTGGTCTATCTAGAACTTTGAGTAACATATTGAATAGGCAGGGAGGTAGTTGGCAGCCTAGTGTTGGCCCTGATTTTACAGGAATTGTTTCAAGTTTCTCTCTATTCAATTTGATGTTGGCTATTTGTTTATAATGCTTTTATTATGTTTAAATATGTGTTTTGAATTCCTGATATTTCTAAGAAGTTTAACATGAAGGGGTGTTTACTTTTGTCAAAGGCATTTTCAGTAACTGATGTTATGTTTTCCTTTGAGTTTGTTTATGTAGTGGACTACATTGACACATTTCCATATATTGAACCATCCCTTCCTCCCTGGGTTAAAGCCTACTTGATCTTGGTGAATGATGGTTTAGCTGTGTTCTTAGATTCAGTTTGGGAGAATTGTATTGTGTATTTTTGCATTTATATTTATAAGCAAAATTGTCCTAATGCTCTCTTTCTTTGTGGTTCTTTGTGTGGTTTAGGCATCAAAATAACAGAACAAATTAGGTAGTATTCCTTCTATTTTTACTTTGTGGAATAGTATGAGGAGGATTGATATTAGGTATTTTTTTAAAGGTCTTATGCAATGCTGCACTGAAACCATCTTGCCCTGTGCTTTTTTGGTACTCTTCTCATATTACTCAAAATTCCACCTCTTCAATGTATATTCCAATATATTTTCCAATACTTGGATTCTGTTGTGACCTGCACATTACATTACATTACATTACATTACATTACATTACATTACTTTTTATTGTGTGATGCATATGTCTAAAGATAAATACTCAGCAGTAATGAGGATGATAAAGGTTGTTTCTGCTATATTATATTTAAAATTTCTCCCATAGTTTGCCTGTACTATGTTTACATATTGGATTTTTAGTTTGCATACTAATACTAATACTTATCATCATTATTCTTAAACCTAAAAATAACTCCACTATATACAAAATGCAATCTGGTGGTATGAAATACAATTCTGTTTTGTGAGATACATGGTGTGTTACAAATGTTAATGCAATAAATGTTAATAAATAAAGATCATATAAATAACATCAAGTGAATTTAAGAATGAAGTCATTTTATTTTTCTAAAATTCTAAGTATATTCAAAATTAGTGTAGGAAATATCTGTTCCCTATGCTTTACTTTAGGATACAATAAATACATATGGGCAAAGGCGATATCTTTGAACAAGTTCACTGGCTTCACTTTCCTGGAAAGACCTGGGCGTGGCAACCTCTTTGTATCCATTTGTGCTCCATAAAGTTGTGAACTAGAGCCTGGTTGGAACCCAGAGATTGTGATTGTGTCTTTTTTTAGTTTTCTGATTGATAAATTTTAAACAGTAATTTTATTCTCAGCATAATCTTTATTGGACATTAATGTTCTCTTTATTAATAAGTTAAAAAACTAAAATCTTAATGAATTTTATACCACTCAGAGATGATGGTGGATGCTGCTTCAAGTATTTTTAAAGTTTTTATAACTTTTTAACTGAGATTGCCAATACATTTAATCAGAAACAATAAGTTATAAATTAAGCTGTATTTTCAGATATTGAGAATTTATCATTTTTCCTTGATTCATATTTCAAAATGGAATTAATTATGTGAATGTTCTTTTGGTGTTTAATGTTAATTATAATTTTATATTTTAAACACATGCTATTTAAACATGAATGACATATGTCTAAGAAAAAATAGCTCAGAGAGTCAAAAATGTTTAAAAATTAACATTGGTAAAAATCAAAAATTAATTGGATATACACTTAAATAACAATGCTATCATTGAACACTAGAAAGATGATATGTTTTCAAACATAATATTTTATTTATATTTGTGGTGCACATGTTCATGATACAAATAAAGTAGGTGTTAGTTTACTACATAATTAAAATTGAAGGATATAACGCAGTAAACTCACATTTGGTCTCTGGAAATTTAAATATTAATAACTTCTTAATGATAGGCATAAAAATCTCATTATTTTACTTTTGCTGAACAAAATTTAAACAACAAATATACATGCTACATAAACAGAATTCTAAATACTGTAATACAATGATTACTTTTAGCCTTCTACGAATTAACTCTTAACAAATTAAATTTAAATGGCAACAGCTTTATGTTATTTTACGAATATTGCACAGGGACAATAATTTTATGTTTGTATTTTATGGTTGTATATAATGTTCAATAAAATGCAAATCATGTTTATCAGTAGGCAATTTATAGTTTACTGTTATTCACTTAAATGTCAATGAGATTTCATTAATTTTCATACTGTCTAAGAAGTTTTTTTTTAACAATTTAAGTTATATTGCAGAATAAGTAGTAATTATAATGTATAACTGTCTCATTATGATTATTTCTCTGCTATGTATATAAATGTTCATAACTTTTTTCTAGAGACATAATATGACAATTATCCCACTAAAGGTAGTATTAAATATTCTTAGCCCTAACTTTCTTTTAATTATATTCATTGATTTTTCTTTACATGAACACATGTCGTTTCCCAGAATGCAGTGCATTGATTATTGCATCACTATCCAAAGAAGAGACTCTGAGGGTCATGTTGAATAGGTAAAAATTTTAGCTCTGAGAGGAGTAGAAGAGCTATGGTAAATAATGCATCCATCACAAGTCACATTCAAAGGAGTTGTGTTAATACAGCTTCCAAGGAGAGAATTAGAAGCAGTTAGAGTTATGTTCTTTGTATTCATGTAATCAATTTTTTAATTTAAATATTAGTAAAATATAAATGTACATTATATATGAATCAAAACTGTTGAATCTGGTAATGTTTTACACAACTATTGAATTTTGAATTTTAACAAAATAATACTTAAATTGATTTTAACTACTAATGGGCTCCCAATGCCATGTTAAAGTAAATTGGTAGGTGTGAAAAGTTTTCCTGTACATTTTTGAAGAAAACTTAAAACGATTTAGAGATGAGCTTTGAATAACTGATTTATTTCTTCATGAATCTATTCTATTATTGTTTAGAATCTTAATTTTTTCAAAATACTATGAATCAGTGAGGAAACTTTTACTGTCACAATTCCTATTGTGTTTGTTTTGCTTTTTTTAGCATTTTGAACTATCACAGTCATTGTTTTGTCAGAAAAGAACATGGTCTTCTGTTGTGTCCTAAGGAGTGAAGTAGAAATATTTGTGCTACTTAACAAAATTAGTGCAAAAGAATTGAACAGCCACTGGTAAAAATTATAATGCTAGTCATTTTTAAGAGAGTTTAGGCTATTAGTTACTTTGGATATAATTAATTACAGAAGCTATTTATTTTTTTAGATTATTTATATTTTTGGCTTTTTATTTTTGATATTATTTAATTTTCACATTTCTCCCTTTATTTCTCCATTTAATACATCATTTCTGCTTTACTTATAATTCATGCCATTTTAAAAAAGACTAATTGTTGTTGCATGCATATAGGAATGTGTGTGCATGTATGTGTGTGTGTGTGTGTGTGTGCGTATGTGTACATGAGTATATATGTATCTGTATATATGTATTTATATATGTATCTATATATCTATTTGTGTGTATATCTGTAGACATATCTTCATGTATATCTATTTCTATATTTGTATATGTATTTATGTATGTGTATATATATGTACATGTATATTTTTATTTATGCCAATATGTGATCATTAATTGCACTAATAACATGCCAAGTTGGACAACAGAAAGGTCTCAAGGCCTCAACTACACAAAGAATGATTAATAACGGAAAAACCTGGAAAAGCAAAAGTTGGCCCTCTTTAAGGAAGAGCATACTAACTACTGGTTGTCCACTACCAAAGCTTGCCATGCAGACAATAATAAAGCTAACATTAGAAAAAGTGAGCAGATGCTTGATTTTCGTCAAGTTCTATTAGCACTGTCATCCTGAATTTTTTGGGCATTCTCCAGTAAGGAAGCATTTGACCCCTGATTTTAGGTGTTTTTCAAAGTCACGAGAATTCACACATCTTCCTAATCATTCCGGAATAATTTCCTACTGTATTCATTCTCTGATTGCTCTCAAAGGGAAAAGGGGAAGAGCAGACATTATATGTAACAAGATCCTGCTATGAACTTGGAGATTGTTTTTACCATTTTAGTGGACCATACTCACATCTCACAATAAAATAAATATTTGTGAATGAAACTTTTCCACAATGTTGCTTTGTGTAAAAATTAATTAATTAATTAATAAAAAATACAGTGACAGCAACAAAATAAAACTATCTGGCATGTGCTTCATAAAAACAAACCGCAGTATAAGCAATGCTAAGGATGATTACAGTATTTGTGCAGAACAAAACTATCAGAACCAAGTACTCATCAGATGTGTTTTATCACCAGATCCAAGTGTAGCTCTCCCTAACCCCAACATGGTCCCTGCTGTGTCCACTCTCTGACTGTCACTTGTTTATTCGAAAAGCATTATATTTTAATGATGTTGTTTCTGTTGCACTTACTGAATTATATTTTTCTTTTACTTTTCTTAATTTCTATTAGCTTTTCCTTTCTTTAACCAAAATCACTTCATAAAATCTAAGCAGAGAATGATATTTCTCAGATACTAATTTCTAGGACTTATTTAAATAACTGTTGATAGGCTCTACTGTTCAAATCCAATAAATTTAATATTACCTTCACTTAATTTGAACATTTCTTTTTCAAAATACCTTATTTAATTTTTGAGTCTCTCACACAATGTATTTTGATCATTTTCATTCTTAGTTATTCCCCCATGTACCTTCACAATCCTCTTCTACATCCCTTACACCTACTAATTACTTATTTCTTTTCCCTGTCCTCTACTTTATCTTCTTCTGCCTCCTCCTTTATTTAAATTTTGCTGGAATCAAGTTATGATGCATAACATCAAGCTAACAATTGCTATTCCATTCTTGATTTAAATGGTTCAAATTCTTACACTAAAGGCATCTTAATATTTTAATAAACACAGTGTATGTATGTATGTATGTATGTATGTATGTATGTATGTATGTATATATGTATATATGTTTGTGTTTGTGTATGTTCACCGATCCAGATGTGTGTGTGTGTGTGTGTGTGTGTGTGTGTGTGTGAGAGAGAGAGAGAGTGTGTGTGTGTATGCATCTCTGCACATATGAGTGTGTGTGGAGGCCAGGAATAAATATTGGTTATCAACTGCCTCTTTACCTTTCTTGTGATAAAGGATGTCTCACATGGAACATGGAGCCCAGAGACGTTAATGGACTTTCTGACAAGTGAAATTCAGGGATTGTACTGCTTTTTTGTGCCCAGTACGAGGCTTACTAATGTAAGCCCAGATTCCCATGCCCAGATTTTATTTGGATGGGATGTTATGGATCAAATTCAGGTCCTAACACACGTATGTTAAACATTTTAATAACCAAACCATCTTCCCAGCATCTCATGAAGAATTTAAAACTCTGTCTGGATTTTTATTCAGAGGTCTGGGCATAAACTTGAAATCATAAATTATAAAGTAGTATCCTTGAAAAAAATTAGTTAAAATTTTATGGCTCAGTCATATCATCTATAAGATGGCTTAAAAACATCCATCCTAAAGGAATTTACACTAGTTAGCTAACTAGTACATTTTTTACATCATATTTGTCCAGTATATGGCATTTATATGGCATGTTCCTAGGAACTTCAAAGGCTGAAATTAATATAACATGATAGAAAGAACAGAATTGGATTAAAAATATGCAGAGGAAAATGGAAGAAACCAGAACACTGTGAATATCAGTCACATTTTTCCACCAGTGGAGTATAGCTCTGCATCAGGGACTATGCTTGATGCTCTATAGATGGTGTAGATACTTTGTATTGTACTGTGCTAAAAATCCTGGATGTTACAGACATTCCTACAATATTATGCATGCTGATAGATTCAGAAATGAGGCAGAGTTCATCTATTGGTCTGTGGCAAGGTCAAGCCTTGGACATGTATTTAAATCTGAAACAATTGGAAACAAATGAAAAGACAAACAATATAAAAACAAAACAAAACAAAACAACAACAACCCTGTGTGGATCAATACCTGAAAAGCCAATCCTCTCCACACATGAGCCTGCTACCAGGAATTGAGGATATAAGTTCCATCTCATTCAAATTTAAAAGATATGGAAATATGAAGTTCAGGATACATAGGTGACAATGTTCACACCCTGCCTTGTCCACCATATTTTTTCTAAAACATGCCATTAGTACATGTAGGCCATTTTATGCCACAGTTTTTAAGTTTTTTGTTTGTTTGTTTATATGATTGATTGATTGACTTTTAGTTTTGTTTTTACCAATTTATCATTTTTTTCTTTTTGTTTTTTTTCTTTTTCTATTAAAAAATAGATAAAACTATTTTATGGTTGTGAGCCTAGCCTTTAACGGTAGATGAAAGGATGGACTATCCAGAGACTACCCCATTCGGGAGTCCATCCCATCATCAGGCACCAAACCTAGATAGTAATGCTCATGCCAGCAAGATTCT
>NC_034593.1:40676159-40725446 GCF_900095145.1 Mus pahari
AAAAAAAAAAAAAAAAAAAAAAAAAAAGCAGTACTTCATCAGCTGTGTTTCAGACAGGTTGGAAGCTTAGAATTTGCTTTTTAGGTATTAGTAAAATATTTTGGTACTGACTGAGATGTTAGTCCAGTGACAAGGCATGTAGCTCTGTGACAGAGCCATTTATGTAAAGAAGAGGAAATTCCTCAATTCTATGACCACCTGGGGGTGGGAGAGGCTTTTCTAAGATACACTTATGTTGGATCCAACAGAATCAAGATTTTCCTTTTGATTATTTTGTCTTAATTCATGTTCTATACTTTGATGTATATCCAAGAATGATTGCTTATTTTTTCATTAAATACTCATAAATGTAGCTATTACTCATACAATTTCAAAACTTTTATAGTATTGATGTCACAGAAAACAATGCCTTAAAATGTTGTGAAATTAAATATTTAAAAAGCACTCAAAGGAAACATTTGTGTTATTTAACTCTATATATCAATAATTTCTAGGGCAATAATTGAATCCTTCTTATCTATTGGTTAAACTTGGAGACTGTGGGGACAGTGAGGATATTTTGGTTAGTAACTAAAAATGCTAGATGATAATTATCGTCATATAAGCATATGATTGTTTCTGAAATTGGAATGGCAGGGATTATGCAAGAACCTTTTGATTATTTCTAATATTCCATTAAAAATGTAAAAGATATCATTCCAAATGAGTGTAAAGTCCTAATATGGATGCCAAAATGCATTTCTATGTCAACATAGTGTGCCCTGTGTTCTCAGCACTTTGAAAAATAATGACCATCTTCACTGACCACTGTACCTTACAGTAAGATGTTTCTCTGATCAAGGTAGGGAAACTTATCAATCTATAAATACAAATGTAAATACATACATGCAGTTTGATAACATAATCATTTAGAAAAATATCAAGTGGACTCTGAGTTAAATAGTAAAAATAAAATTAATTAATTGTAAAACAGTGCATAAAATTCTTTTGGTAATGTTATGGGAGGAAATCTGGGAAACTTGGGAGACTATGAGCTGGAAATTTTCAAGATACATTTTATTCATGTATAAATTATTCAAAGGTATAATTAATGAAAAACAATATGAACAAGTATGTCATCATCAGAAGATACAGATGAAGTCACTGTTGCAATACTTGCTCTAGCAGAATCTCTGGTAAAATGACAATAACATTTGCTCATTGCAGACCACCATGAAAATAAGGAAATTGTGCATCCCATTTTCTGTGGTACTTTCAGCCAACTCCTTATGTACTGCTCATGACCTCAAGAGATTATGGCAGAACATGAGGTCACTGACCTCCAAACGGGCCCATGAACAGTAATGGATGGGATTTGCATAAAAAATTAATAGGATGCTAGTTTTCAGTCATGAATTGTCCACTTCATGAATGTTTGGTAATGTATATATAAGAAAGGAATGCGTATTTTATGCAGTTCATATGTATTATGAAAGTATGTAATATAAAATCATGTGCATGTTGTATCATCTATGTGATGAAATATATTCAGTTTAGTATGTTTGCTTGCCATTTCAGTTTTTTGTTTGTTTGTTTGTTCTATGCAAATCAATGTAGATATAGCAGAGAAAAGGAATTCATGTATTTATAGATTAGTAGATCTTTGGATAATGCAATTTTTTAAATTTGTTATTAGATATTTTCTTCATTTACATTTCAAATGCAATCCCAAAAGTACACTATACCCACTCCACACCCTGCGCCCCTACCCACTCACTCCCACTTCTTGGCTCTGGAATTCCCCTGTACTGGGGCATACAAAGTTTGCAAGAAAAAGGAGCCTCTCTTCCCAATGATGGCTGACTAGGCCATCTTCTGCTACATATGCAGCTAGAGACACGAGGTCTGGGGGTGCTGGTTAGTTCATATTGTTGTTCCACCTATCAGGTTGCAGACCCCTTCTTCTCCTTAGGTACTTTCTCTAGCTCCTCTATTGGGAGTCCTGTATTCCATCCAATAGATGACTGTGAGCATCCACTTCTGTGTTTGCCAGGCACTGGCATAGCCTCACAAGAGACAGCTATATCAGGATCCTTTCAGCAAAATCTTGCTGGCATATGCAGTAGTGTCTACATTTGGTGGCTGATTATGGGATGGATTCCCCAGGTGGGGCAGTCTCTGGATGGTCCATCCTTTCGTCTCAGCTCCAAACTTTGTCTCTGTAACTCTTTCCATGGGTATTTTGTTCGCTATTCTAAGGAGGAATGAAGTATCTATGCATTGGTCTTCATTCTTGATTTTCTTGTGTTTTGCAAATTGTATCTTGGGAATTCTAAGTTTCTGGGCTAATATCCACTTATCAGTGAGTGCATATCTAGTGAGTTCTTTTGTGATTGGGTTACCTCACTCAGGATGATATCCTCCAGATCCATCCATTTGCTTAAAAATTTCATAAATTCAATGTTTTTAATAGCTGAGTAGTACTCCATTGTGTAAATGTATCCATTCCTCTGTTGAGGAACATCTAGGTTATTTCCAGTTTCTGGCTATTATAAATAAGACTGCTATGAACATAGTGGAGCATGTGTCCTTATTACCAGTTGGAACATATTCTGGGTATATGCCCAGGAGAGGTATTGCTGGGTCTTCTGGTAGTACTATGTCCAATACATGAACCCAATTCATGAATTCACAGATTAGCGGTTTCTAACCACTACAATATGGATGCTCATTTTTTATCTGCTTAGAATGGCATTTGATTCCATTTTAATTTGTTTTTAGTTTTAAATTCTTCATACAACATATTTTTCTTCATTTCCCTCTCTCACACATTCTAATTTCTTAAATGAGATATAGTTGATCAAAATTTAAGTGTTTTGACTAATATTTTCCCCTTGCATTTACTTATGGTTTGATTTTAATAGAAGGGGGGAATTTGTAGGAAGATATATTAGAGAATCAAATACATTAAAGAGTGGAGAACAACACATTAAGCAAATAGAAAATTTGGGGAATTGGTGATCCATCTAATCTTGCATTCTTGTTCTAATATCTGATTCAGATAACACAAAAGAAATAGTTGATGATACACTCATCCCTACTTTCTATCCAGAAGTCATGCTGCTTTTTGTTGGTCCCCAGGATTTCTTCAGAAAAACCTTTCCATGTTTCATACTTTTTAAGTTCTGTACAGTCTCTACTTCACACAGTGTAATTAGATTTGAATTCTCACATTAGAAGAAAAGAAATTTCATGCAATTCTAGTGCAGGCATTGGGTGAAATCACTAGATACATCTTCATAAGGACCTCCAAATTAGGATGTTGGGCATTTAAAAACAGCTTTGGGATCGTTTGCTGAAGAAGATGTTAGGAGGAAATATCTTATGCAGCCCATATATTCAGTTTATGACTCTAGAGCTGAATATTTTGACTGTCTGAGCAAAGTGAATTAAAATATTTAAGCTGCTTTGCATTTCTTTCTCATCCACCAGGTGTTTAGATATCCTGCAGGAACCTGAGGCCTGTTCTCATGAATGACATTGTTTAAGTTTTATACAGCTGTGCATGCACTTGTTTCTTTTATATATATATATATATATATATTCATCTGATACTCTATCCTCTTCTTGAAACCATAGTTGTATCAAGTATAGGGAATGGAATGCAAATATCATTGAATAAGCAGGATGCTATGTATTTGCAAATGCAAAACAGATGTGCAGTAAATATTGTGAGCTTTAAACAAATAGGACCTGGAATAAATACAAAAGTAATGAAAGGAGATAATTTATCAGTCATTTATGCTAACTATCTCATCAGAAGTGGAGCAGCTACAGCTCCCCTAAAGGATTTGATGAAGAGCTATTCAGACAAGGTTTTTTTTTTTTTTTTTTTCTGTTGTTTTTCTGCAAAGAAACACTCTTCATGCTGAAAGTATCAAGAAAGCAAAGCAAATAAGTAAAATACACATATGTAATATTTTTCAAAATATTTAAATGAATGTTAAGTTCCAAAGGAAAAGATAGGGAGTATTCTTACTAAAGAACTTACATAATGTTCAAATGTAAAACTAATATCAAATCACTTATCAATGCATTTTGTTTTACTATCATATAGATACAAGAAAAGATAACTTAAGGGATTAAATAAATTATATGATGTCAAACAAATTTTGTTTTGTTTGTGTCTTGAGACAAGATTCTCTGTAACCCTGGCTGTCCTGTCTTTGCCTCCTGAATGCTGTGAATAAAGGTTTGCGCCACACCTGTCTGTGTCAAGTACAATTTACATATGATATTGTAGAAGAAAAATGATCAGTGCTTCACATCCCTGATAATTTCTTTTTAGCACACATTCCTCAAAGTCACATAATGAAATTGTACATTATTGTACCTTTCTATGATGAAGCCCTCACAGATTCATCATTCAATTTCATTTATATATTGATAGAATAATTCAAATTTCTAAATTTTATTTTCAATTGTTGAAATTTCACTGTCAGTATCACCTTATTACATCAAAATCTTAAGTATTTCTCCATACATGTTTCTTTCTGTGGAAATTCATCACCGAGTTCCATTAGAGTAACATTGCTGATGCTTTCTTTAAGCATCTATTTGCTTTCCATCTTCATATCTTCTATTATTTACCCATAATTAATAATTAATATACTTTATATTCATACTACAAATATTTCCGATACTACAAAATAATTTGTGGATTATAATAGATGAAATTTATTTATTTTAAGTGAAGTTTTATGCAGAAAAAATGTATCAGCACTCTTTTATTTTTTGTTTTGGTCTCATTAGGTCTAATTTATTACTCTAAGTTTTACTATAGCTTTAAAGTTGAGTATGAATTATAATAATTATAGTTACCATCTCTGAAATTAGAAATTTGCAAGGTAGGGTGCTGAAAGGAATCACTACTGTTTTATGTTCTCCTGCACAATGTTTCTGCATTTTCAACCACATTAAAATGGAGAACTTTCCACAGACTGTGGGTTTGGGTTTGTGGATCAGCACTATGGGCACTGGCAGACACTCTTCTTTTCCATCAAGGACAACAGTCAACTCAGGGTAAGCTGGCTCACAGATGGCTCACCTGGGAGTTCTGGGTACATTTCTGGAATTCTGGGCACATTTCCCTCAGCTAGAAGGCAATTAAACTTCCCTCAGTTGGACTGTAGAAGGGTTGGGCATGTCTCTCAGAGTAGGTCTGTACCTCACATTGTAATTAACTTATCACAGTCTGATAAATTCAGGAAACACTGAGAATATACAATGCTTCTGAGAGTGAAGTGTTTAGAGTCGCATGACATGTAACTTTTTAAAAAATTAATTAATTTTTTATACTTCATATTTTATTATCCCCCATCTACCATCTGACTGTTCCACATACCACACCTCTTCCCCACCCTCCTGTCTCCACATGGATGTTCCCACACCCCAACCCACCTAACCTCTAAACACCTTGGGGCCTCCAGTCTCTTGAGGGTTAGTTGCATCATCTCTGAATGAACACAGACCTCTACTATGTGTGTTGGGGGCTTCATATCAGCTGGTGTACACTTCCTGTTTGGTGGTCCAGTGATTGAGAGATCTCAGGGGTTCAGATTAATTAAGACTTCTGTTCCTCCTATAGGGCCACCCTTCTCCTCAGCTTCTTTCAGCCTTCTCTAATTCAACAACAGGGGTCAGTTGTTTCTGTCCATTGCTTGGTTGAAAATATCTGCATCTGACTCAGCTGCAACCCAGATGTCCCATGAGAGAAGAATAGATACAGAAAATGTGGTTCATTTGCATAATGAAATACTACTCATCTACTAAGAATGATGATATCCTGATTTTTGCAGGCAAATGTATGGAAAAAGAAAATATCATTCTGAGTGAGGTAACTCAGACCCAAAATGACATGCATACGTGCATTGTATGAACTCACTAGTAAGTAGATGTTTAAAAAGAAAAAGAAAAGAAAAAAGAGTAAAAAAGTACCCAAGATACAGTCCACAGAACACAAAAAGGTCAATAAGCTGAAGTGCCCAAGAGAGGATGCCTTAGTCCCAATTGGGAGGGAGAAATAAGCAATCACAAGTGGGGAGGGGGGGAGGGACCTGGGAGGGAAAGTGGACAGAGAGGTGGGTAGTGGGGCGAGAGGGGAAGCTGAACTTGTATTGGGTGAGAGAAAAAGACTGAAGCCCTGGGGGACAGAACAAATGGAAACAGGTAACCTTGGGAGACAGGAGGATGGGGGAACCCTCCTGATACACCAGAGACCTGGAAGGTGAGAGGCTATCAGCACTGAAAGGGAGGAACCTTAAATGAAATGCTGGAGAGTAGGGAGAGGGAACTTATAGAGCCCTCCTCCAGCAGGGAGACAGGGCATCAAATGAGGGAGGGGGTTGCCATCCCACAGTCAAAACTCTGACCCATACTTGTTCCTGTCTGAAAGAACTACACAGATGGAAATGGACATGAGCCTGAAGAAAAGAAGGTCCAACCACAGACCTAAAGTGGGATCCAGCTCAACAGGAGGTCCCAAGGCTTGACAATATTATCGAGGCTATGGAGCACTCACAAAAAAAGGACCGATCATGACCGCACTCTGGAAGACCCAACAAGAAGCTGAAAGAGTCAGATACAGACAAGTACCTTGAAATTGTATGTTTAAAAAAAATAGGCTGGAGAGAGCTTCTAAATAAAAAGTGATTGCTGCTTTTGAAGAGGCTGGACAGGAACTCATGGAAAGAGAAATGGGGAGGGGGAGTAGAGAGAGAGAGAAAAAAAAAAAGGGGTCAGGGATACACAGTCAGAGAAAGCAAGGAGGGGCCAAACAGGCCTACCTAGATGTTGGGTGAAGCATAGATGAAATGCAAACAATCGCAATCCCTTTATATATATATAAGTACATGCATGGTATGGGGGCTAGATAAAGTAGCTGTGAAGGGATGCAGAGACCTACAGATAAAGCTAAGTTTTAGCTGTGAACTCATTACCCACTTTTTTCCCCCAGCATAATGTTGGTGATTTGAATGAAATGTCTCCTGTAGTCTCAGAAATTTCAATACTTGGACCCCAGTTGGTAGTGTTCCATGGGGAGGGTTAGGAGGTATGGCCTTGATGGAGGAAGTGTGCCACTGGGGGCGGGTTTTGAGAATTAAAAGACTCAAGACATTTCTGATACTCTCTTTTTTTTTTTCCCCCTGATTTTAGTTTAAGATGTGAGCTCTTGACTTTCAACTCTAGCCACCAAACCCCAGTCTTGCCAGCGTGGAGACTCTTAGCCCACTGTAAGTATATAATAATAATAATAATAATAATAATAATAATAATAATAATAATAGTAGTAGTAGTAGTAGTAGTAGTAGTAGTAGTAGTAGTAATAACAACGTAACTAATACCAAAAAAAAAAAAGAAGAGGCTGGATATTTTGTTTGCAGCACCTGTGGGTGGCTCACAATTGCCTATACCATGCACTTAATGAGTACCACTTATCTTCTTCTGGGCTGCATGAGCACAAGAAGACACACAAGCACACATACACACACACACACACACACACACACACACACACACACACACCCTCAAATACAGACACAGGAGGTTAGAAAATGTCCATATCTCATCATGTGAACTAAATTCGGGCTACAACGATGACAGAGTTGTTGTAAGCAGTCATTGAATTGCCTTCTGTACCATTTAAAATCAGAGCCAATAGAAGATTTTGTCATTTTTATAATAATTGTACAGAGTCCAGGTGTGTACTTAGGGTATTTAAGGGGAACACGCCTTTCTATGGACCCTGGAGAAGTCTGTGATCCTGGAGCACTGGACTAGCAATTTCAAATGAACACGGAGCTAGTTAGATACTAGCAGACTGGACTCTGAGAAGACACTAGGAGTAACAGTGAATATTTTGATGTCCAATAGGAAGTGAGGTATGAAAGATGAACAAGCAGTAGTATTTTGTGTTCATAGGCAAATGCATGGTAGGAAGATGTATCACACTTCCAATTGAGAAAGAGTTCCTTCCCCCTAGTCAGTCTTACAGAATTTGTAAAATACTGTTTCCAACTTCTTGCTGAGCACATGTTCAGGGAACCCTGGGAATTGTTCTCAGGTTACTTTTTGTTCTGAGAGTTGTTTGTCTCTTTTCTAAACTGCATTTTTTTAATCCTTTAAAATAAAGCAAATATATGCTGATAGCTAAATATATGTCTTAAGTTGCTTTCTCAATACACATGCTCAGGGGTTATGATGTTTCCTTTAAATCTGAAAAATGTTTGCTCAGGAAAACAGATATTAACTTTACCAGTAACATTCTCAGAACAACCATGAGTTTCTTCAGAAATGTATTCGGGCGCACAAACATTCATCAACCGCATTGCTTTTGAGACAAGACTTTCCTGTATAACAGAGATTGTTGTCAAATAATCATTCTATGGAGAGTGAATTCTAAGGTGACTAAATATATTAATAAACAATAAAAAATAGCATTCAGAGTAAAAATGACTCTATACAAGTGAAATACCACTCAGTTGGACAACTAAGAGAAAAAAGTGCTTAATTCATCTTATTGTCATACCTTATAATTCCTAAAAAGCTATGGTTACAACCAGCATATCAAATTACTATTTTTATTTACATAAATTTGCAAGCATTTTAATGAGAAATAATAGATAAATTTTACCAGTATATTTTTAATCTTTTTAAAATATGTAATCACATTCCTTTCAAATTTTCTTTTTTTTTTCTTCCAACCATTTCCTTGTGCCTTTTTTCTCTCTTAAAATCATGGCCTCTTTTTTAATATACCAATTTTTTTTTTATTATACATACATTTCTTGTAGGTACAAATGGTTCAGCTTTCAACCTTCATACAAAATAACGAAATAAATTTGGGGCAAGAGAAGTGTTTGAAATTTCCACATGATACAACAGCTTGCCTGGAAGATAGAAGATTGACTTACAAAGAATCCAAAGCTTAACTTGATAGACAACATCAGATTATAACTTTCCCTTTATAAATCTGTGATTCCATTTTAAAATTAGAACATAAGCATATTTCAGGTCCTATAAATAATACAACCAATTCAATACTTTTTTTTTTTTACTGTGTCTTTTTTTTTTTAGCCCTTTTTGTTTTCATTTCAAATTCATGCTTAATGTCATTTAAATGTTTATTTTTCACAACTGATTTAATTTTGAGAATACACAAACTCATGAATTCTGCAATATAATCCAGAAGATAATTTATCCAAAGAATCTGAGTCACTGTTGAGAAATGCAGAAAGAGATACAGAACAAGTTTTGAATTTTTAGAAAATATCCTCCTTATTATAACAGGGACCCCTCATTCCTTCAGGCTTTGTTCTCAGAGAGCATGACTGCTATTCTTGGTAGTGCCTAACCATCATGGATATTAGGATCAACCATCAAGGCAGTGGGGGAAACGAAGCCTCGATTTTTCAACAGATAATTTATTGCATGTATCATACTGAGGAGAAAGACACGAGGTATGACTTACCGAAGCCCTCTTGGAGGTGACAGTATGAGAAAATGTTCAAGAAAATTGACATTCCAAAATCAGTGACAGATGAGTTTCTGTCCCAAGAAGAAATCGAAAGGTACATTGCTTTTTTTTTCTTTATCTTTGACCAGGAGTTATATCATGTGGTTTGAATGGCTGTTTCCTCCTTAATTTCATACTACATAAGCACAGTATAGAGGCAATGTAGTAAATTATTATATGAATTTAACTAATAAGTAGTATTAACTCACTGGTTCTATTCTTGTTTACCAATATGCTATCAGTTAATTTATATATATATAATTTATATATATATAATTTATATATATATATATATATATATATATATATATATATATATGTTTTTTTGAAACAGGGTTTCTCTGTATAGCTCTGGCTGCCCTGGAACTCACTCTGTAGACCAGGCTGGCCTCGAACTCAGAAATTTGCCTGCCTCTGCCTCCAAAGTGCTGAGATTAAAGGCATGTGCCACCAGGCCCGGCGAGCAGTATAATTTTAAGACTAATAAGCTCAAGGTGCTTATTGTGAAAGTTTGATTAGCTGAGTCTGATCCCTTTAACTCATGTAAAAATAAGTGAAAAGAGAAAACTGAACTCACAAAGTTATGACTGACATCTACTAAAATCCATTGCATGGAATGCCTTAACAAGACACATTGCATTTATCTGGACAGACAGACAAACAGACACACACACACACACACACACACACACACACACACACACACACACACACAGTTAATAGATAAAACATAATAAAATATAACAAACATTGTTCTATGGACTGATGCTGTATAATCTTTGCCTTGAAACTGTTGCATCTGAAAATTTTAGTATTATTGACTGCTGCAAAGCTGATTATTTCTGTGCAGAAGATGCAAAAGATGAGAGCATTGCTCCATGCCACTAAGACTTCTGCTTTGTCCTAACTGTGATTTCCTTACAAATCAAACTTTACTAAGTGAATGAGGTTCTTTGTAACTCTGCACAACCACATTACATTCTCTACCATGTTAAAATCCAACAGTGCAGTGCTAAGTTCAGATATATTTTAGTAAAATTACATTTTTGTGAATAGTTTGGTAATAAATGATGGAAATTTGACATCAGTTGTATTTCCTTGAGCAACACTCTGGCACTCCTATATTTTAAACCAAGAAATCATGTCATTTGGTACAAGAATTTAATTCCTTCAGTGAATTTTAGTCCCTTGAACATGTAAAAAGTTTTTAAATTAAAGGGTAAAGTTGGGAACTGAAGTGTATGCTATAACTGTCAATGCAAATATAACTTTATTAACAGCTTAAAAACTAGCTACTTAAAACTTATACTAGCTACTACTCTATGCACTATTCTAGCCACTGAAAAAGAAATAAAGAAAATATGGCTTTAAAAGAGGCTATTTTATTTTTTAAAATAATGCTATTGTACTTCAGTTCGCACAGGTTTTTTTTTTTTGAGTAAATAGAAAAATACTGTTGCATGACACCATATATCAGGTGTATAAACTATTTTCTTAAAGCATTGTAGGGATAATGAATTTTAATGTGCAAACTCTTTAATTTCATCTCTAAGTCATTTGTCAGGGATCTGAAAGTCTGTTCGATTCATTTATAATTAAGCATTTGAAATCACTCTATTAAAGATCATAAATTGGTACTTTCTTCTGGATATACTATTTTAAAAATTTGTCATTTTGAAATGTCAAAGAGCCAATTCATTACATGCATTTATGACTTGTCCTCACAATTTTATTAACATGAATGCAATGACAATATTTTTAAGGTACAAAGGACAGAAAGCATAATATGCCAGAATAAAGAGAATTGAAAAGCTTCCAGGAAGAGACAACAAATGATATGAACAAAATTTGGCAAAGAATATACCTACCTAGAAATATGTCCTCTCAGCTTGCGTGAAGATCTACAATACAAGGGATGAACTTTGTTGTATTCTCTTCCCTCTGACAGGCTCATAAAACAATCATACCTGAGGTTTTGTAGGCAATGGTGTAAAATTTAAAGGATGTGTGAAAGAGAGATTGTAATGACTCTGTCCGTCCCTATCCTCTCTATCCAAGAAAGGGGGAAAGAGCTGGGATCATATACAAATGAAGGGGTGGGACTATCAAGTGATGTCTTTGAAGCAGACTATGTTGGTTTAAAAACAGAGTTTTTAAAGAACCATAGGCAGAATGATCTATAGATTTTTCAGTACTAATACCCACAGCATAGGTGGAGGCATAAGACACCAATGATATGTGCAGTGCAATAAGCTTTATGTGGATTTACACCTAAGAATGAATGCATTTGGGAAAACAAAGGTGTCAAACACCTACCATATGGCATATCACAAAACAAAACAAAGCAAGCAAACAAGGAAACAAACAAACAAACAAAGGCAAAAGGCTACAGTTCTCTTTGCTCCAAACAACTTTCTCTTTTGTGGATGTATCCTTTTCCAATGAACTGTTTGTACTTCTTCCAAGTCCTCTCTTGTATCTCTATTCAACTTCTCGTTTGGAAACAGATGAACCTGCAAGGCCCCTGTGTCCTGATACCTGACAGCATCATTATTATCCTAAGTCATATTACTAATTTTTATTCACGTGCATCCTTCACTGCATATCTAAAGTATCAATAAAAACAAGATCCTCACACTTTTAGAAATCAACACAGATTTTTATCCTGTTCTTTTTTCTTCTGTCTATCAAGGTGGCTATGAATTCCCTCCCCTCTTAAAATATCTACTGGCATAAGGTAAATTGAAGTGACAGCAGATAATCATAATTCCATTATCATGTTGGAAACAGTGATAATCACAGGCATTGCCCTGTCTAGTGTTTAGTAACAGCAGCAAATTACTGGCTGGCATGAATTGTAACCGAAGCGATCCATACTGACAAGTAGCCAAGAGCTACTCATTCTGTTTGTTGCAACAAAGACAAATTCATGCTCTACCAACATTGCACACAGGCCCTGTCCAGATGGGACTTACTTGAGAACACAGACACTTTTTCTTTTCAGTTATTTTTTTCACAGGAGAATTTATGTAATTATCTTGTGAATTTTTTCAATAACCTTCAATGCTATAAAGAGAAATAAAACAGCCAATGACCACCTTGACCAATACTTTGCTGAAAACTGCAGTGGAGTAAGCAGAGCCCCTCATCCCAGTCAATACATTTTCTTTTTCTCTACTTAGCAGTTTGCAGGCCCTTCTTGAACCAATAAAGTAACTCTGAAGTGTATAACATGAACCTTACCTGAAAGCTAAAATTTCATTCATAAATTAAACCTGTCTCAGGTACAACCCAAGCCTCAATTGTCCCTGAACACACAGCATGTTTATCTTTGAGGCAGAATCTGCCATAACATATCACAGTTCCCTTGGCATCATGTCTCTGAAACCAGACTTTAGGCACTAAAGTGTTCAGTGATCAGAACAAGGTACTCCAAATATCCACAAGTGAACCATGAAAGCCTGAATCTAGGACTTGCAGGAAGGTAGTGTAGTTAAGGGTAATTGCTGGCAAGCCTGATGGCCTGAGTTCAATGCTTGGCACTCACAAGGTAGAAAGAAAGAACTGACTCCTGCATGTTGTCCTCTGATGAGCTCACACACAGAGACAAATACATAAGTATAAAGGAAGCCCATAGCTAATGATGAGAAATTTACACTGAGACTTCTACTGGTTTCAAGGAAGAACTCGTAGAGTTCTGAAGCACTCATCATGTATGTGAGGAGTGGTTTTAGGACTGCTCCAGTAATTTTAAAGTACAGAAGAGAGAGAGAGAGAGAGAGAGAGAGAGAGAGAGAGAGGCTGCAAGAAGCACCAAGTGCCACATACAGTTTCAGTTTTATTTTACTGTGAGAATCTGAGATATCTTATGAAAGATAAAGGCAATCAAATGATCCAGCAAAGACCAGCGGATTCTGACTCCTGAGTATCCTTGGAGTTAGCAAATGCAGGTTTGAACTTCACATCACGACAGCACAGTTCATACCAGAAGCACATTTGTTTGAAGTTCCCGGGGGGGGGGGGAAATCTTACATACTGAATGCAGAATTACCTTGTCCCTCCAGCCAGGTCCCCTTTCGTCCAGCACTTCCATGCCTGCAACAGTTAGTGATTTTAATGAGGTGCCAAACTCTCCACTGTTCCCTCACAGACACTTGATCTTTGCATTTCAGTTTATCCTTGAACTTTCTGCTTCCCCTTCATCTGCAGAAACAGCTATTTCTCAAATTAGAGAATTTGCAAAGAGTATTAAACACTTTGCAAAGCTACATGAAATTATTTTCTTTCAATACTTGATGACTTTCCTATTTTCTTCTCTCACTATGTCTTGTTAGTTCATGACCATGTGTAGTACTCATTGCAATCGTACACAGAAATAAATACTCCACAGAAATATGTTCACACATTTCACTTTTCTTGCTTCAGAATTTTCTATATCCAAAACATATGCATGAATTAATGATCAGTTTACGACTGCTTTGTAAGAAAGATTTGCAACGTTATATAAGCTATGAAATTGATGAGTTAATTATAAACATTTTCCTAAACTTGGCGAGGTATAACATCACAAAAGAAGATATGCCTTTTGCCGTCAATCATACTAGGTTTATATTTCCGGATTATTTGTTCTGGGACTTAAAAAAATGTTGTCCTCTTAGAAGCTGTCATCTTTATCATAAAGAAAGAATTGTATAATTTCATTTTCGCTATGAGAATGAAAAGAATGAATATTCACAGGCACATATCAAAACCCTCCTCATATGTGGCTGATATTCAATAAACATTTCTTTTTCCTCTTTGCCTAACTCCCTCAGGCAAAGCAATGTCTCTAACTAACTCAGAATTCTAATTTGCTTTAGGCATACAGGGTAACATGCAGAAAGCCTGAAGGTAAATACCTAGGATTTCCTAGCCAGTACCAGTTTTTAAAATGCAGAGTTAGAAATGCAACTTTGAGAAATCTTCATTAAATTGAGGTCTATGTCTTAATTTAAGACAGTTAATTGAATTATAGGACAAAGGGATCACCCAACAGTCCTTGATTTTGAAGACAAAAGCAGTGAAAAATTGACTATCAAAACTCTATTGCAGTTGAGTTTTTATAATGTAGTTTTTGCAGTCTATGGATGAGCACGGGTTTCATTTATTTGTTTGTTTTATTAAACTATAGTCTCCAATGCGTTTAAATATATTACGTTTCCTATTTAATTTATGAATTTAATTACTGTATTTCCCTTTTTGTCTTATTTACGTAAAAGTCACTTATTTACTTTATCTATCTCTATCTATCTATCTATCTATCTATCTATCTATCTATCTATCTATCTATCTATCTATCTATCCATCCATCCATCCATGCATCTATCTATCTCTCTATCTCTCTATCTATCTATCTATCTACCTCTCTATCTATCTATCTATCTATCTATCTATCTATCTATCTATCTATCTATCTATCTATCTATGATTTGGGAGCTTGGGAATGGGTAGTAAAATCAGGACCTGGATACCAACCTCAGCTAAATCAATGATGAATATCAGTGTCTATCTCGCAAGTAATTTATTTACATTCAAATTCTTTTTTGTGAATTTTTTCATATTTATATTGATTATTTTATTTGTTTATATTTCAGATATTATTCCCCTTCCCAGTTTCCCCTCCTCCTCACCTGCCTCTATGACTTTATGATGGTGCTCCTCCACTCACCAAACCACTCCTGCCTCAGAACCCTAGCATTTCCCCACACTGGGTCATTGAGCCTCCACAGGACCAATGGGGCCCCCTCCCACTGATGCTAGATAGGGCATTCCTCTGCTACTTATCCAGCTGGAGCCATGGGTTGCCCTCACGTGTATGCTGTGGTTGGTGGTTTAGTCCTTGGGAGCTTTGTAGGGTATGGTTGGTTGCTATTGTTGTTCTTCCTTGGGAATTCAAACCCCTCCAGTTCCTTTAGTCCTTGCCCTAAAATTTCCCTATTTACTTCATTATTACTTATTATTTTAAGATGAAGTTTATTAAGGTATGTATTGAGAGCTATCTCAATTAATAATGTCCATCCATGTTAGCTAATTTTCGACTCATTTTTAGGAAATAGCTCACAGTTTAAGTCTTTATGATGAGGCATTATTGTTCACATAGAGGGTACACATACCAGGGGCATAGTCTACCACAGGAACAAGAAGACATACACAAATTTCGGTGGTCACACAGGCATTCTAGGGTCCTAGATCTAGCAAGAATTGTTGTTTGACATTTTTCTAAGGACATCGTACACCTTTAAAACACTAAATGAATCACAATTGCTTTTTTATCTACAATAAATGCTCTATCAAAGCAAACTGGGAAGACTTCTACAACTTTTAATTTAGAGAGCAGCCTCCTGTTTCTAATGTCTATTTTTCCTGACAAATGAAAGTGTTTTGCCTCACGGGAGATTCCACTGGGATTAACTTTTGCCAAAGGCTTGG
The DNA here is from genome assembly GCF_900095145.1 of Mus pahari. Taxonomy (NCBI): domain Eukaryota; kingdom Metazoa; phylum Chordata; class Mammalia; order Rodentia; family Muridae; genus Mus; species Mus pahari. The sequence continues at coordinate 40,692,181 of NC_034593.1, forward strand.
TTGTTGCCTCTACTCTCTAGCATTTGAGCCTCAGGTGAAAAAAGATTAATTGCATTAGATCTAAAGAACTGAGTTGCATCAATTCAGTAGGGGATCCACCATTCCACCATGACTGAAAGTGACCAAAGGAAATGTGATATACAAATTACCATGATAAAATACATCAGAGAATTTTAAAATAGTTCTCAGTGAGAACAGGTATGTGGATGTAGCTTTCAATCTGATGCTTCAGATAGAGGAGGGACTCCAATCTGATACCAGGCTATGGTATACTTGTACTGTAAATCAAATGCAAGAAAATTTCTACTGTACAAATATTGAGAGCATGAAGGATGGGGAATGTGTAAAGTCCACAAACAATTCATTAGCCTGCAGAATGCAGACAAAGGAAGCTAGAAATGGAAATGAAAACATGAAATTCAAAAGAAGAAAATCCTTTATGCTGCTAAAAATGAAAAGATCTTCTCTAGGCACTCTCAGTTTGTAGCTCACACCAAGTCTTAGTGTCTATTTCTAGAGGTATATAAATCATCTCTGTATGTATATGACTCCACTCCTTGGAGGTAAAGATAAAAGGTCCAGGAATTCAAACTTATCCTGGGCTACAGGGGTGTGTTAGGGCCAGCCTAGTCTACATGTGATTGTATTTAATAAATGTTCCATGTCCATATGATATTACATATTTAAATTGTTCTAAACATGAGTCATGGAAACTTTGAATGGACCTTTGCAAGATATTTCACTTAATGTTCATACATGACAGTGACATTTGTAGCTACCCACCTCATTCCCTTCAGTCAAATTCTTCTGAACATCTCACTTTTTCTGAAAATCTCACTTTTTTTCTACCACATTCATATTCTCTGCCTGTTTCTCCCTCCTTCCTGCCCTGTTTGTCTTCTCTCTCTCTCTTCCATTGTGTTCATTTAGTGATCCCTGAAAATGTATGAATATTCAGAGAAATCAAACTGATACCAACATGAATTCATTCTTTTAAAAATTGCCCTAAATATTAATTTTCAGGAAATTTTACCAACTTTGAATGTTTTCCCAACACATTAGCATTTTCTCATCTCATTCCTTGTATTTTCTTCTTATATATATTACCAAGTTCTAAATATGACTATCATCTAAGGTATCTTGTGATAACATTGGGTTGTATTTCAAAACACCAACCTTCAATATCTTCTAATAATCTATAAGTTTATCTCCTTTGGTTGACTCTGGTTTTCTTCTACAACACTGTGAATAAACACTATCATTTTATTTTATTTTATTTTATTTTATTTTATTTTATTTTATTTTATTTTATTTTATTTTATTTTTTGGTGAACAACAAAATGGTGGCCCAAGTGAAATTAATACCTAGAGCACTAAATGTGTATTTTTATAGGATTTTAACTAATTGGCCTGAAATACTTAGAAAAGAAATGAAATTCCTAAAGCCTTCCTACTTGAGAAGTAATGGGAGTTTACTTTAGAAAAGGCATGTGTGCAAGGACTAAGACTAGAAGAAAAAATTAACATGTAGGAAGCTCCATGAGAAGAAATTTTGGAAGTGGTGTGGGTGTGGGTGTTGGGAGTGGGAGTGGCAGCTGTACGGGAGAGATATAAATAGCACACAAATCAAGAGGCAGAGTTTTCCATCCTCAAACTCCAAGTCTGACCTTGTCAATTCTGTTCTGCCAGCTAGTGTTCATCATTGTGGTATGTTTAAGATCCCTGCAATTCACATATTATATGAATATGTTCTGAATAGCAACATATAGACATCTTTTCATCTTCTAAACAATATAAGATCTAACTTTAGTTAAGAACTACATGCAGAAATCCTGTATTATGTGGACCCTGGACTTGATTCTGACCAATAGCAAAATTGTTTGTGACAAGACATTACTCTGTACATGTGATTGAAAGTCAGACTTTCTTTGGTTGGAGGTTTAGTCCCAGGGAGCTCTGGAGATACTGGCTAGTTCATATTGTTGTTCCTCCTATGGGACTGCAAACCCATTCAGCTCCCTCGATACTTTCTCTAGCTCTTTAACTGGGGATCCTATGCTCTGTCCAATGGATGGCTGTGAGCATCCACTTCTGTATTTGTCAGGCATTGGCATAGCTTCTCAGGAGACAGCTATATCAGACTCCTGTCAGCAAGCTCTTGCTGGCATCAACAATAGTGTCTGGTTTTGGTGGTTGTTTATGGGATGGATGCCCAGATGCGGCAGTCTCTGGATGGTCATTCCTTCAGTCTCTGCTCCATACATTGTCTCTGTAATTCCTTACATGGGTTTTTTGTTCCCCCTTCTAAGAATAAACGAAGTATCCACACTTTGGTCTTCCTTCTTGAATTTCAAGTGTTTTGTGTATTGTATCTTGGGTATTCTGAGTTTCTGGGCTAATACCCACTTATGAGTGCATATCATGTGTGTTCAGAAAACACATGGAGGGACTTATGGCTCTAGCTGCATATGTAGCAGAGGATGACTTAGTCAGACATCAATGAGAGGAGAGAGCCTTGGTTCTGTGAAGGTTATATGCCCCAATATAGGGGAATCCCAGGGCCAGGAAGTGGGAGTGTGTGGGTTGGTGAGCAGGGGGAGCAGGGAAGGGATAGGGGGTTTTCATTGCTCTGTTGGTTTGCAGGGGAAACTAGGAAAGGGGATAACATTTGAAATGTAAATAAATAAAGTATCTAATAAAAAAAGGAAAGTCAGACTTTTGTTCTCTCTCTCTCTCTCTCTCTCTCTCTCTCTCTCTCTCTCTCTCTCTCTCTCTCTCTCTCATAAATTCATTTTTACATCTTAACATCCTACTCCCTTCTCTCTCCCCAGTCCCTTACAAATCTTTCCCTCTTGCTCCTTACCCTTCTCCTCAGGTACCACCCCATCCTGAATCATCGAGTCCAATCAAGTCTAGGCACATCCTTTCGCAGTGAGGTCCAACCAGGTAGTCAAAGTAGGGGGAAGAGGATTCAATGGCAGGCCACAGAGCCTGTGACAGCCCCCGCTCCTTTTGTCAGGGGACCCACATGAATACCAAGCCCAAGCCGTTTAAATGTTACAAAAAAAAAAATGTGTAGTGCCTAGATCCAGCTTCTGCAAGCTCCCTGGTTGGTAGCATAGGCTCTGTGAGCCCTTAGTGGTTCCATGTGAGTCGACACTGTAGATTTTCTTGTGGTATCCTTGAACCCTCCAACTTGATCACTTCTATTTCAAATTCTTCCATAAGACTCCCTGGTTTCCCCCAAATACATGAAATGTCACAGAGCTAAAGCCCAGACCTTTGTTTATAGACTCTGAAATGAGTCATTTGCTGAACTTGCAACCTCCATGTAGTTTGTGTGTGTTAAATATAATATAATGAATACATGATCATAGCTTTCATTGCTCTGTTGGTTTGCATGTCAGTTCTAGCTTTCTGTGTATATCTATACCTCCTTAACTTCATGCATTGTAATAGTTAGGATACCAAGACTTCCTGAGGAACTGGTGGATGTCAGACACCCCTTCTCATAAAGCCTCCCATTTCAGATAGTATTAACACACATACACATACACAAATGCACACACACAAATGCACATAAGCACACACACATATTCCATATACAAATGTGCATGGGTCTGCCTTAGTTCAAATATAAGAATCAGTACGAAGAACAAACTGCATGTAATTTTATAAAATAATAATAATAATAATAATAATAATAATAATAATAATAAGCCAACCAAACAAACACACACAAAACAAACCAAGCATCCTACCAACCAAACAAGAAATGATTCAGCCTCCGCCTCTTGTACGTTGAATGTTGTGAATATAATATACACTGAAAATCAGCTTTGTGGAGTTCTTTCATCCTCTGCTGCTAACAAATAAGAATCAGTTTTGTGACACACAGTGCATGGGTATCTACCTTCTGATGGAGGTCTGATAACATCTAAGTGACAGTGTCATCACACCTACACTGAACACTCAAGCCCTCAACAATTGCTCCCTGTTTAAGCCATGCATACATCTCAGAAAGTCACATCTGTGCTTCTGATCAACTCTCAGGAATTGGACTTCATATCTCTCTCTTTTTGGTTGATTCATTTCCTAAAAGCAACTCATAGAACTCAGAGAAACATTTCTGTGGAAAAAATGTAAAGGGTGATTAGAATAGTTAGATGAAGTGTTGTCCCAGTAAAGTGTAGAAGAGACAAGAATGCAAGAGACAGAATAGTGTATTTATGGATCATAATTTACTTTTCTCTGGAGTTACTTTATATGTGGTGGTGGCAGAGAAAACCCCAAACCTTACTGCAAGGAACAAGAAAGAGGTTCCTATATAGATAAATAGTCTCATATTACAAGAAATGTGCTGGGGAAATAGAAGATGTCTTAATGAGAATCAGATGTTATAATGTGACTCTATGTTAAAGACAAAGTACTAAGACACCTGAATGAATTATGAATATATACAAAAGATTTTCGCTTCCTGGTTTGACACTGTGCCTTGCATAATTATTTTTATCACACATATATCCTTTTTATTCACATTATCATGGGAAGCAATAAAGGCTCAGATTCAACTCAATTCTAGACTCATATGCGTTTGGGTATTGATCTTTTCTCCTTAGGTTTTGTAATTTATTAGCCTATGTATCCCTTTGCTTAACCTCTTTTCCAAATTTTGTACTTTAATTATTCTGATCAACTGAAAGATTTAGATCTCCTAATCTGTTATAACTCAGCATAAGTAATTCACTTATTCTTTATAAATCTTCATCTCACATCTCTGTTCAAGTTCCTGTACTTACCAGTCAGAACACATAGTGAAGGAGACATGGATAGCTCCTGTCCTTACAAACTTTAGTGTTTTGGAGAGAAAAAATGTACTGAAGAGGTAATAGTCATAAAGTGTGAAACATTAAGAGGAGAAAAGTGTGAAGCTAGGCAAAATATATGCAACTTGTCTGATTAATAGGTAAATGAAAGTGCAATGTAAATGTGAAGCACATGTTGCAAAAATAATGCAGAAATATGGTACATATATATTGGCAATCTACTTTTATTGTATATTTTATTTATTTACATTTCAAATGTTCTTCCGTTTCCCAGTTTCTCAAAAACAACAACAACAACAACGACAACAATAACAACAACAAAAACCATGAAACAACACCATATCCCATCCCCCCTGCCTCTGCTTCTATGAGAGTACTCACACACCCACCCACCCTCCTACCCACTCCTGCCTCCCTGACCTGGAATTTTCCTAAACTGGGCATAGAGCCTTATCAAGAACAAGGGCCTCTCCTCTCATTGATGTCCGACAATGCCATCCTCTGCTACATATGCAGTTGGAGCCATGAGATCCTACATTTGTATTTGTTGGTTGTGAGGTTAGTTCATGTGAGCTCTGGAGGGGTCTGGTTTTTGATATTTTTCTTCTTCCTATCGGTTCAAACCCCTTAACGTCCTTCAGTCCTTTCTCTAAATCCTCCACTGGAGACCTCATGCTCAGTCTAATGGTTGGTGGTGAGCATCTGCCTCTGTATGTACCAGGCTCTGAAAGAGTCTCTTAGAGGACAGCTATAGCAATCTCCTGTAAGCAAGAACTTCTTGGCATCCTCAATAGTATCTGGGTTTCGTAACTGTATATCGGATGGAACACCAGGTGAGGCAGTCTCAGCTCCACACTTTGTCTTCTAATTTCCTCCTGTGAGTATTTTATTCTCTCTTCTGAGATGGACTGAAGTATTCACATTTTGGTCTTCCATCTTCTTGAGCTTCACATGGTCTGTGAAATTATACCTTGGTTATTCTGAGCTTTAAGGCTAATATCCATTTATCAATGAGTGCATACCATGTGTATTCTTTTGTGCCTGAGTTACATCATTCTGGATATTATTTTCTAGTTCCAACTATTGGCCTAAGAATTCCATGAAATCATTGTTTTTAATAGCTAAGTGGTCCCACATTGTGTAAATGTTCCATATTTTCTGTATCCATTCCTCTGTTGAAGGACATCTGAATCCTTTCCAGCTTCTGGCTATTATAAGGCTGCTATCAACATAGTGGTGCATGTGTCCTTTGTAAATGTTGGAACATTTTTTGGGTATATGTCCAGGAATAGTATAGCTGGGTCTTCAGGTAGCTCTATGTTCAATTTTCTGAGGAACCATACTTATTTCCAGAGTGGTTGGACCATCTTGTAATCCCACCAGCAATGGAGGAGTGTTCCTCTTTCTCCACATCTCGCCAACATCTTCTGTCACGCGAGTTTTTGTTCTAAGCCATTCTTATTGGTGTGAGGTGAAATCTCAGGGTTGTTTTGATTGCATTTCCCTGATAACTAAGGATGTTGAACATTTCTTTGGTTACTTCTCAGCCATTTGGTAGTCATCTGTTGAGAATTCTTTGTTTAGATCTGTACCCCATTTTTAATAGGGTTATTTGTTTCTCTAGAGTCTAACTTCTTGAGTTGCTTGAATATATTGTATATTATCCCTCTATTGCATGTAAAATTGGTAAAGATCTTTTCCAAATCTGTTGTTTGCCATTTGGAAATCTATAGGAATGCCTTCAGATGAAGAATAATTTAGGACAGGAAAATGAACTTAGACATGGATTGAATTTCTTTCAAAATAAAACATGATTAAACTGTTACTTAATGATAAAATATTTGGAATATTAGATATAACTATTATAAGCAGTTATATTTTGTCTTATTCTAAATTATCCTTGCTCAAAAAAAAGCATAAAAGGAGGTCTAACTAACAATTATAGCAGAACAGGAAAATTATAATGCTGAAGAAGAACCGATGATAGAGGATTAACAGGAAAACACAATTGTGAAAATTCAAGGAAACTAAAAACTGGAGAAAAACAAGATTAGTCATATAATCTAAGCACAATTACATACAATTCGTTTTTGGAGAGAAGCTTAGTCACTGCTTTTCTTTTCTGAGTTTTTCAGTTGTGCCAGGGTGACTTAAGTTTATCTTCAATCCAGGAAATCATTAGTTTCCAAGGCATGATTGTTTCTATACAACTGAAACTATGATAAGTATTTCTGGAAAAGTCTATAGGCCATAATTACAATTACAAATACATAATCATAAATTTAGATACATAAATCATTCACACATACAAACACATATAAATAAATATAAGTAGTTGTTCTTCCATTAAAGTAAAACTCTTACAATTTCAAGTATGAATATACCTTTATACAAAGGTATACATATGTATACAAAAATTTATACAACATGAGTCTGCTTTTGAGCATTATTATTCCAAAATATTCATAAAATATGTTTTTAAAAATTAAATCATAATTGTGATAGTAATAAAAATATAATATATTGTAATACAAGAATGTCTGTTATAAGAAATATACTATTGTGTTTACACTGTTTTGGTTAAATTACTTGCAGTCAAAAAATAAGAGGCTATTAAGTAGAATATGACAGAAGTATGACAAATATATGTATTAAATTTTATGAGATCTGCACTGAAAGTAGAAAATGAAAATTCCTTTATTAACCAATTCAGAAGGCGTAAATTTTATTCCATTCTGAACCTGTGAGGAAATGTTGCTCTACATCATTTAGTGCTACTGTAAGCACAAACCATATGCCAATGTGTCCATGCAGTATATGCTACACATGGTCTTGTCATTTAATAAATATTTTAGTTGATGGAGCATTTGTCATGGTACTTTGGTATGACAATGACAATTCCAAGATCATTGAGTTTATCTCTTATCATGTATGTATTGAATCATGCCACATAATCACACAAGAACAAGACTGAGCATAGTACAAAAAGGCATTGTGAGAGACAAAATTCTTATAATTTTAATATAGCATTTGTTGTGGTTATTCAATTTATTCATACTTAGTCTTATTAAAATCTTGCTTTCCTCATTTTATGTAGTTAATGTTGACTTGCGATAATCATGTAACATATAAATATTAGCCTGTATTCAGGTTTTCAAAAGTGTTTTAGTGGTACCTGACAGGTATATGCTGTGCTTTTTCACATCAGAAATATTGGAATATATTATTTATATTAATATATAATTATGTATATTACATAATACATATATATATCATAGAAATAATATTTCTGTGATGTTTTATTGTACCTTCAAATGCCTTTTGCCATTAGAAGTTACAATAAAACATCAAAGAAATATTAGTTCCTGAAGAATTACTGTAGTTAAAAATAGCAAAAATAACTTACTGTGGTTAGACACATTCTGGAAAAATATTGGAGAGTCTTTCAAACTTATAAACTTCTTCTAGAGGCTTATTGGGGTAAGTGCTCACTAATTTGAAGGCTATCAGCAGCATAAAACACTTGAAAATTTTTAAACATGAGGATTCACAGTGTAATCATGGCTACTTAAGAGATCATATAATCAAGCTGTCAATCATCACAACAAATACTTCAGTGGATTTCAGTGTGGATGCTGCAGAGAGACTCACTCTTCCAATCCCTTCTTTGCAAGCAATTATGAAAACAACTTTTGCCAATACAGGGGAAGAAATCTTGACACTCCTCCTTAAATAGACCCTTGAGCAAGATGTTTTTCTTGTCAACCATTCCAGAAAATAAACTTAACCTGTATATAAAGATGATGTTCAAATAAGTTTCCAAATCATCAGCAGATTTAATGTGCAAAACTGTTAACTGAAAGTCCTGTAAAACAAAAATGCAGATAAAGTACACACACTTCACTGTATGTATTTGTGTGCACGTGTGCGTGTGTGCATGTGTGCGTCTGCACTAGTCCATATGTGTGTGTGTGTGTGTGTGTGTGTGTGTGTGTGTGTGTGTGTGCGTGCGTGTATCCTGTCCTTACATAGGCTAGGTAGATTTTGCAGTTTAACTCTTTACACTTCCATACCATTGGAAGTATATATTGGAACAGAAAATTCTGAAACCTTTTCAACATACTTGCCAGTCTCAACTAGAATGGATTATTAGTGTTACTTTTTAAACATGTAATAATTATATGAATAATATTATACATTAAAACAAATAAAATCAAATGTCCATCTAATATAAAGATCACAAAGCATTAAGAAATAGTTAGCAAATACTAATTTAAACAGTCTTTCAGTCAGGTACTGCACCAAGTGATGAGGAAAATTTAAGCATGTATCATGTATGTGCTTTATACAATTGTTTTACCTATGTATTTTTTTTACAATGGATAGAAACACATAGATAGTGTATCTATCTGTGTAATCATGTATTATTTATTTATGTAAAATATTAAATTTTATCATATATAACTTATACTATATTATGGAGGATGAATTTCATGTCTCTTTGCCACATGGTTCTACATACCCACATAAGTATGTTTTCTAGTTAATAAATATGGGTAGTAGTTGATTACTTATTTTAAATTTAAAAGATAGAACAATTCCTCATTTATGTATGCTTATAATTCAATTTCACTAGTAACTTCAAAATATTGAGATTTCAATGATATAAATCAAAATTGAAAATGGAATGATTTCACTGCTATTGTATATCCCTGTAACAAAATTAAATAATATTCAAATATTATGATTTTGGATTTCAGGAACATTTATTATGGGGATAATAGGAATGCTGATATACTTAATAATAGTATTCTCCAGTATTTACTGCATTATAAAATGCTATGTTTGTCCTAGTGGAGAAATTTGATAATTAATAAATCATTGTTGATTACTCATTTATATGTATACACATTTGCTAATCTTTTTTAGGAATAGAGTTATGTTGTAGTAGGGTGCCATCCATAACCATATACTATTATTTTTGCTTTTGTCTAATACTTTTCTTATGACTACACTAGAATATATTGATTTTTGAAGATGGTACCCCACAAGTAAAATCCCATCCTACCAAAAATCATCTATCAACACAGACTACCATTATTAATGTGAATGTTTGATTGCATGGCAAGGGCAGGACTTTTCAAACCTCTCCGCTGCTAAGGCCATGATTTTACTTTCCATATAGTTCTTTTTTTCAATGGAGAAAGAAAAAAAAAAAACATATGGATGTGTAATACTCCCATGATATGCATATCAATAAATATTTCTCCATGTAAACATTTCTTTCTATATTGCTGGAAATGGATGTTGATGATGATGGTTCCAATAAATCAGTTGGCACATGAATCATTTTCTTTCCCATCCACAACTCCTCATTTCAAGAATGGGAAACCTGTCCTCCATTCCAACAGCAGTGATGCTGTGGGTACATCCAACCGTGTGCCTGCAGGCAAGAAAAATCCCTACTAACTTTGCAACAATGTCATATAGGAAACATTGTTAGACTACTGTTTACTTGGTGTTTTTATAAATATTTTGCATTTGTCTTTGCTTTTAATCAGAAATTCTCATTTCACTTCTCAATATATACAAGCCAGCAAAACCCTGTCAAATTCTCAAGTGTGAGTGGTATACATATTTGTAAATATAGGCTATTTTAATTATGTTTGCAATCTAGTTTTACAGCTACTGGTATCTTAAGAACTTTATTTTACTGTGCACATGTAAAGGTTTCAATGTTTTAAGAATCTCAATATGTACAATCAAGTCATTGACTATCATGATACTATCAAGGAGTATTTTGTGTGTCTAAATCATGTCTCAGTTTCTTCTATCCAACTTTCCCTTCCCAATGTATGTGTTTCCATCAGGTGCTGGATTAAGCCTCTCTAATGACAAATGGGTTAGGCACCAATCTACAAGTAGAGCAGAGTAACATTAGGAATCATTTCATTAATTTTTTTTTTTTTTAACCAGTCCTGTTTGGTCTATCCTAGGTTTCTGAGGCATCTGTGGTTTTTGGTTTTCCAAAGAGTGTCAAAGGATCCTCTGTCAAGTTTCATGGACCTCAATCTGCACCTGTAATAGTTGGTACTGGATATTGTTATGTAGACTTGACCTGAGCTAAAAATCTGAGAGGAGAGTACATCAAGTAAGAAGATTGCTCCCTAAGATTCAGCTTTAGGGCATTTTCTCAATTGGTGAGTAATATGAATGATTCCATCCCATTGTGCCCAGTGCTATCCCTGCGAATGGTCTCCCTCTGAGAAAGCCATGGGGTACAAGCCAGTGTCACCCATATGTGTCCCCTGATTCAGCTCCTATCTCCAAGTTCCTGCCCAGATTTAGTTTGACGTTCAATTAGACTTTGAGTTTAAGCTGCTGACTTGACTTCCCTCAGTGATGAACTCCGGATGTGATAGTGTTGGCCAAATATACACCTTTTCTCCCCACCTTGCCTATTGTTCATAGTGTTTTATCATAACAATAAATATCCTAAGACAGGGTGAAACAGTTTGTCCTTACATTTTTCTTTCTGCATCTCACCAAACATAAAAAATTTAGAGATGAAATCTAGGACAGTTAATATGCCTGTGGGTATGCCAAGTAGAACAAATAATGTTTTATGAACAATATTCTTACTTGTGTTGTCTTGGTACCTTTTAATATATTTTCTATCCAACAATATCATAAATATTATCCTCTGTTTATCAGCATTATGAATTTTGATATTATATTAAAATAACAATGCCAATTTAATAATATCAAAAGTAAAATATTTACATATAAAATTCATTTGACTAGTACACATTAGAAAGAAAATATAAAACTCTGACAAATAACATCAAAGTTAATCTGAATAATTACAAAGACTATTCAACATAGATGAATATAGGACAAATTTTAATCTATCAATTCTTTCAAATTTAATTATCTAATTAGGACTTCATCAAAATCCCAGAATTAAGAAATAGAATAATATGAAGAAAGACTGCAGTTGAATGATATACTTTATAATAGTATAATCGTCACCATAAAGTTTTACTAGTCAAAGGGGAGTTAGTTGTCAAAAGAACAGATGCAGTTTAATTGAGAAAAACCAGATGTAGAGATAGACTAACACAATGGTCAGTCCAGTGATTACTGAAAAGAATTAATGACATTTAAATGGAGAGGGAAATTCTTTTAGCAAGTGATTTAAGCCCAAATGGAATGTCTATAGAAAAATGAATATAAGGAGTCACATTCCTAAAAGTCAAAAACACAGAAATAATTTACAACATATCCATTTCAGACTCTAAAAAGTAAATTGAAATCAGACAAAAGAGAAAACCCTTCCCAGAAACAAATAGTTATGGAGCTGCTTTGAGATGTAGTGAAATGTGCTGACCATGAAGGGAATTAAGGAACTCTTCATTTCATTTTTCTCACATTTCTTATATCTGTGCTGACTTTTCTGAGATGGTTTAACCTAGAAGGTGATTTTTGCCTCCTGAGTCAATCCTCTTTCCTAAAAGTCTCCCACACAGTACAAATACAACCAAGAGATAATAAGGGAATGTAAACAGACACAATAGGTTTACTTTGGGGAGTACAAAGCCTATTAACTTAATAGAAAATTGACCTTCACCTCATAGTTGTTTGTTTTGCATTTCCCTTATGACTAAGGATGTAGAACATTTCTTTAAGTGCTTCTTTCATTAAGTACTCCTCTGTTGAGAGTTCTCTGTTTAGATCTGTACCTCAGGTTTTAATCGGGTTATTTGGTTTGTAGAGGTCTACTTTTTTCAGTTCTTATATATTTTGGATATCAGTCCTCTATCTGATAAAGGGATGGTGACAATCTTTTCCCATGCTGTATACCATTTTTTCCTTTGGATGGTATTTTTTTTTCTGGAGAAACAGAAAGAACTTGGGAAATGGAGACGTAGGAGAGTCTGGGAAGAGTTAAACTAGGAGAATACTGGCATCAAATTATAATGTATAAAAATGATTTTTTTCAAAAAGAAAAAATGATAATGGAAAGGGTAACTTCTTACTTTTGAACTTGGAATGTGGTATTTATTGATTATTTATTGATATCTGTTAATTTTTTTCTGAGACAAGATAATGCTATATGTGGCAGGTTTGTATTGTCATTGTTATCTGTTTAGTCTGTGCTGACCTCCAAAGCTTAAGGATCTTATATTATTTTCTTGAGTATCTTGGATTACAGTAGCTTAAAGGTAAACGGTATTGTTTTGTTAGGGTTTCTGTAGTTGAGAAGAGACAACATGACCATGGCAATTCCTTATCAGCCTATGAGGACCATTTAATTCAAATTATTATATTCTACTCCGTTGTAACCATGTTTTAGTAGCCACATCATAATATAAAATACATTAAGTCCAACTTAAAAGTCAACATAGCGTATCATAGTATCAGCAATGTTTAAAAGTGCAAAGTCTCATCTGAGACTCATAAAATTTCTTTACTGTAATCTCTTATAAAATCAAAATGAAAAATCATTCTCACACTTCCAACATTTAATCACACAGGATATGTATTATCATTTGAAAGGGGAGTAAAGAGAGCATAGTGATAAAATCCTTGAGCAAAACAAAACCCAAAACCAGCTGGGAAAATTCTGAACTCCACATCCTCATGCTTGATGTGAAAATTCTTCAAATCCTTTCACCACAGTTTTGTTTTGTTTTGTTTTGTTTTTGTTTGTTTGTTTGTTTGGTTGGTTGGTGGGTTTGATTGTCCTCCCCAGTAGTAACCTTCCTCAGAGAGAACTCCATATCTCTGGCATCTCCAAAATCTTGAGGTCTCCAAGACAATTCATGCTTCACCTTCACAACTTTACCGAATGGCCACTCTGGAACTCCATACAAGAACACCTCTTCCATACACTTGGCCTCACTGATTTTCCTTCATCACAGGAAGAGTCAATAACTCTTTCCTTGTATTCTGTAATCTAAATCCAGAACCACATGGCTGAAACTGCTAAGTTCTGATGCTTTCTGGGGCTTGAACATGGTCATCTCATTTAAATACATTTTCACTGGTTTTCTGATTTTGATGGTTCCTTCACTGGCTGTTGATGTCTATCCTGGAACCTGCTCTGTTCTACATCTGCATCAGCAGGCAGCATTCAGAGTGAGTGATACTGGGCTTGACTTAAGCTTCTGAAACCTCAAAGCCTACCCCCAGTGGCTCACTTTCTCGAATAAGGCCACATCTCCTAAAAGCGCCACTCCCTATGAGCCAATAAGGGCCATTTTCATTCGAACTACCACAGTTGTATCTAAGGAAGAGAGAGATGCCAGTAAGATATGAAAAAGCAAATAAATTTAAATATGAAAAGAAAACATTTACATTATATTATTCTTCCAGTTAAATGGCTGATTAAATATTTTAATTGTCTAAAAGTAGATGAAAGCAGATTCCTCACTGACTTCTTGAAGCACACCTTTTTGATCACTTGTGTCTTCCAAAGGAGCTTTCAATATTTCTTCCTACTTCACGGGGGAAACCAATTGTCTCATGTTTTCTAACTTTCCTCTTTTATGCTTGTTTGTATATCTATTCTTGTATGTCTCAATGTTGGCATCATTATCTCAGCATTCCTTCTTGAACCTGTTTTTAGATGCGGTAACTACCAACTACCATCTTTTATTCACTTCCAATAGTCAATAGACTTCCACAATGTGAGGAAGTTATTTCTCCTCTTTGTCTCTCTAGGGCTCAGGAGGCACCAGATACAAACAAATAAATGCAACATTAAGGCAGGTAAATTATTATACTGACGGGAAAGTTAAAAATAAAAGGTTTGAAATTTTATATTTTATGTATGTACTTGTGTATCATGCATGTGCATGTGTGTGTGTGTGTGTACGTGTGTGTACATGTGTGTGTGTGTGTATACGTGTCTGTGTGTGTGTGTGTGTGTGTGTGTGTGTGTGTGTGTAACTGTGAGGTGTCCAGATGTCAATGTCAGGCAGATGTTTCACTGTTTGTCACTGGTGTTGGCTAGCCTGGGTGTCCTGAGTTGGAGCCCCTTAGTGGTTGTGTGTCCTGGATTTAAGCTTGGCTCCTGGGAGGCACGCAGAGTTGTGTGGTCAGAGTCTGATGTGTGGACAAGAAGGGAGATGGTTCTCCAATAGGACAGTGCAGAACGCACTTTTGTTTTGCCTTTGAGGGGTTCCCAACAGGCAAGGGTATCATGGCAGAATCATTACCTCTATTTCTGGTTTGAACAGGTCTCCTGGGAGACAGGCAAATCTGGGGGTGATTGTCTTCAATATTCTTGTTTAGTACAAGATTTTACATCTGTATCACAACTGTTCACATGAAATTCCCCTTTTAAGATGTAATTTGTTAATTTAAACTCTTTTGAAATTCTACTTAATCTTTAAAATGTTTTTTTTAAGTCTGTATTACTTCTTTATTAGTCTTTCAGCAAAATTGAAGGATACATATCTCCTGTAAACAATTTTATTTCCTTTTGCAGGGCTACAGCTTGACACCAAATCTTGTACAATTTATATATGTGCTTTGCCTCTGAGCTATATCTCCCTCAAAACCTCTTAAAAAAAAAAAAAAGACATAGTCTCTTTTCTTTCCACTTTTTTTATTAGGTATTTTCTTCATTTACATTTCAAATGCTATCCCAAAAGTCCCCTAAACCCTTCCATGATCCCACCCACTCCCACTTCTTGGCCCTGGTGTTCCCCTGTACTGGGGCTTATAAAGTTTTCAAGACCAAGAGGCCTCTCTTCTGCTACAAATGCAGCTAGAGACACGAGCTCTGGGGGTATTGGTTAGTTCATATTGTTGTTCCTCCTATCAGGTTGCAGACCCCTTCAGCTCCTTGGGTACTTTCTCTAGCTCCTCCATTGGGGGCCCTGTGTTCCATCCAATAGATGACTGTGAGCATCCACTTCTGTGTTTGCCAGGCACTGGCATAGCCTTACAAGAGACAGCTATATCAGGGTCCTTTCAGCAAAATCTTGCTGGCTTATGCAATAGTGACTGCGTTTGGTAGCTGATTATGGGATGGATCCCCAGGTGTGCTTTCTTTGGAGCAGACAGAAAACGCACAAGGATAACGTGTTCATGAAGAGAACTGAGCAGAAATCTTTGCCTGTGTTCTGGACTGGTGATGTTTACTCCTGGGGCATGCATACTGGACAATCTCACCCATCTCTGACCACTCCTATCACTTTTCCTCTGCAGTAAATTTGATAATGCCTCAGAAATTCCTCTTCATCTAGAGCCAGCACCAGCCATTCATCCACATACTTTGCTAAACTTAATGGAGTAACAAATTTTCTTTGACCACTTTGAGAATAGTACAGGAAAAAGATTATAAGCTCTCAAGCCAGATGTGTTTTAAATTTAGTTGACAGCAGAAGAGGCACAAAAGTTTCTTGCCTTTAACTTTGCCTAGCAGCCTGCACCGAGATGATGAAAATTGAAAGGATTGTGGACTTGGAGAGTCAAATATTAAACATCAAGTGCTAGATTCAGATGAAACATTACTGTATACTGACTCCTATGAAAAATATAATTAAATCTCAAATTTGTTTATGTTTAGAAAAACTCGAATATATCTCTGGAGTATTCAGGGGAAAAAAGCATTTCAAAGTTCAAATAAGCAACTGATTGGTCCTGACTGCCCTTTTATATAATGGTTTCTAATGGATGGTAGTTTCATATTACATGCCAAATATGTCTATGTGAATTTGTTAAAACAGAAAAATAATCACATAACCACTCATCTTAATCCCGCGTGTTTCTTAAGAATATTTTCCTATGTGAACATAAAAGTGAGCTTCCCTTCAACAGTCTGACTTTCAGCATACCCAACTGCATTTTGAAATATTTATGATTTCATAACTTATCTCTAACACATATTGCTTACTCTTTTTAAATTTATGTTTCTAAATTCTTCAAAGTAGTTCTCAATCTTACTCTATATACTTTCAATGCCTTTCCTAAGGCAAAGACATTCCCCTCCAATAATTATTAAAAATTTACCATCACCTACAACTTGTTTTCTGCCTTGTCTCTTTCTGTAGCAACTCTAAATAATGCTGCCATTTTTCAACCTTATACCTTGCCTTCTTGTAGCATATGTATTCCATTTGCTTCTTGTCACTATTTATTTCTGCCTTTAAATTAAACTCATTCCCTTACTTTATCTAACATGAATTTTAAACACTTTTTTGTTTGTTTCTTGATCAAGTCCTTAAAAATCAGACATATTTGTTTATCCTTAATTTTTTAAAGAAGTAATAATGATGGTGTCTTAGTCAGGGTTTCTATTCCTGTACAAACATCATGACCAAGAATCAGTTTGGGGAGGAAAGGGTTTACTTGGCTTACATTTCCATACTGCTGTTGATCACCAAAGGATGCAGGACTGGAACTCAAGCAGGTCAGAGAGTAGGAGCTGATGCAGAAGTCATGGAAGGATGTTCTTTACTGGCTTGCTTCCACTGGCTTGCTCAGTCCACTCCCTTATAGAACTCAAGACTACCAGCCCAGAGATGGCACCACCCACAAGGGGCCCTCCCCACTTGATCACTAATTGAGAAAATGCCTTACAGCTGGATCTCATGGAGGCACTTCCTCAACTGAAGCTCCTTTCTCTGTGATAACTCCAGCTGTGTCAAGTTGACACAAAGCTATCCAGTACAGATGGTATATATACATATATACACCTGTATGGTGGAACCCACAACAGACAACCTTCTAAAGGGTTTATCCTGGCAATCATAATGATGGAATATACTATATATATATTATAGTATATTATATATATATATTATATAATATATATAGTATATTATATATTAAATATATATTATATATGAATATATATATATATATATATACATATATATATATATATATATATATATATATATATATATATATATATATTAAACACTGGACACTGAGCTGCTCCGATAGGACATATTAATTTTGGCAAATACTGAACAAAATGCTTTGCAAAATAACAATTTTGTACATGGACTTTCCATTCCCTATTATTTTTATTGTATTCTTTAAAACTAAATATGTGTATACAATGTGGTGTCACTATGTCCACCCCTCCCCCATTTATCTCTTTCAGTTTTCCCTGTCACTTTCCAGCTCACAATTCTCCCAAGTTCCAACTTAAGGAGACCATTGTCAATTTTTAAGTCTTCAAAGATAGTTTTTTTGTAACTTGTCTATACCCCAAAATATTATACCTGTCACTTGCAGTATTGCAGATGTGGGTGCTGTGTCACATGTGTATGAGCTGGTGGCAGAGATGAAAGAAGCTATGTTTATGGTCAGTGTCCTGACCTATGAGCATCTGAATGATTAGTAACCTAACATTCCCTGTAAATATGTGAGCCTGAGATGACTACCAGTCCAGTGACAGGCAGGCCCCAGTGGGGTACCAGGAACAAGTAAGTTGGGGGCTAGAAGAATTCCACCTAGGACTTTAAGGTACATATAGAAGTGAGCCCACAATAGGCAACCTTCTAAAGGAGTTAGCCTGGAAAGCCAGGTGAAGAACAAGCTCAAGATAATCGCCAGGCCAATGCCATAGGGATTGGACATGGAGCTACTCTAAGATGACCACCAGTCCAGTGATGTGAAGGCCTGGAGAGAAGGCAGACCATGACCAAGATGACTTCTATCCAACATAATAATGCATTCATGAGATATAGCACTCCTAAGACCATTTCTGAGATGATCCTAGATAATCAGAGAGCTGGTTACCACTAAGAGTGTCAAGTAAGTTTTGGAGAAATAGAAGAGAAAAAGAAACAGGAAGATGTGTGCATAACAAAGAAAGGTAGAACTAAAGACATGAAGGTAGTGAGAAATTGCACTTGGAATCAGGGTGGAGTCCTGGAAGAGCTCTCTCTGCCATCTGACTGACATAGGGTGACAATAGGAGAGATGCCCCACCACCACCCCATGCCATCTACTGCAGGCAGGAGATCTTACACTGAGGTCATGAGAGTAGAAGGGCTGGCCATGCCTGACACTTGCTATTACACTTCAGAGAGCAGGCTCTGTACCACACATGGGCAGCAAGTTCTGATTGTGGGGGTTGGAGGTAGGCTGGCCCTGACAGAGAGAGTGTAAGGAAGCCAGCCTTGCCTCCTTGTGCCATGTGGTGGAATAGGCGAGAATGCAATCTCTCCTCCCCTTTGCCACCAGCATCAGTGGTAGGTGGGAGACTTGGCTCCAATGTGATCATGATAGCAGAAGAGCTGGTCCTGCCTCTCACTTGCTTCACAACTCAGGAGTGCAGACACTGCATCTCAGTGGCAGAAGAGTAGACTTGTCCCTGATAGCAGGGGTGTAGGTGAGCCAGCCCAGAGATGTGATCATAGGAGATCTGCCCCTGTACCTTTTTTGCTATGGGGCAAAATGGGCAAGGGAGAGATGCCCTCTTCTACCCTTGCTTCTTGCCATCTATGGCAGATTGGAGAGCTGGCCCCAGGGTTTTGAGAGTGAGAGAACTGGTCATGTCTCTCACTCGCTGCAAATACTGGGGAGAGCAGGCTCTGCACCTAATTTGAGCATCAGCATAGAGTTGGTTCTGTTTTGGGGGGTTGCTGGTGAGCAGGTCACAGGGGTGTGAGAATAGGCAAGCTTGCAGTCTCATCCTCTCAGATAGTTCCTAGGCCCAGATCCAGGGATTTGAATTTCTCTACTCAATATCTACCTCATCTTTGAATTATTGAAGTTCATGAAGGGGCCATTCTTACTGATCAAAAACCACAGGAATTTCATTACACAGGACAACCTCAGAATATCCTGCAGGAGGCCCTGTGATGTTCCAATATTGATAGTAGATAATATCAGAAGCCATTGGCGTCCTACCAGAACAGTGAATCATTGCAATGTACATTTGCAAGTAAAAAAAGTATAGACAAAAGACTGTACAGTGGGACACACGGTGACATGCTAGAGCTTCCATGGCATTTTTTTTTTCTCAGTTGGTAGAGAGTTTGAAAAGGTGGAGGAGAGTTGGGGTAGGGCAAACATGAGTGCAATTGGCATGCCTGACAGGAAATTCACAAAGAATCAATAAAATGTATTAAATGACATTTTCTTTACAAGATGACATGCAGAGTAACAGGTGTTAATACCTATACTTTCTTAGCAAAATGTTAAAAATTGTTTTTGCACACTTTTTCACATTCTTTATGCAGTATTTTCTTTATCTGGCAATGAGGGCTTGACAGTCTCCTGACTGGGCTTCAAAACAGTTGAACAATTTATGAGTCAAATCTGCAGCACAGTAGATGCATGTGTAAAAGGTTAACTTCATTATGACCCAAGTTTTGTAAGAGGAGAGAAGTTGAAAAATGTCATGTCAGATTAATGCCTGCAAATTATGATGTTAATGGCTTGCAGCAGGTGTTCCTGCAGTGAATTCTTAGGCTCTTTAAGCAATTTTTAAACTTAACTTTAAAAAGCATGTATTATTCATTCTTGAATTATTTTCTTGTCTATATAAAAGAATGTTTAATAATCTTGAATACAAACACTAGTTTTTATATTTAAGTACAGCATGTTAAACATCTCAACTGTTAGGGTTCTATCTTGATGTTTTAAGTGGAAGTAGTTTCTATTGACAAGAACTATGATTTTTAAATTTTAATTTAAAATGCTCTATTATTATACCCATTAGTATACATTAAACACATTTCAAAATAATAGCTAGTGTTGTACAGAACTAGACCATGGTTTCTTAACTTCCATGTTGCTGAAACTCAGGCCAGAAGATTCTTGCATTTGGGAAGATGGCTTGAATGTGAAATATGAATTGAAATTATAAAATGAGAGTAAACTCTGGCTTAAACTCCTTGTATAAAAAGATAAATAATGGCAAAAAAGGAAAAGAAAAAGAAATAGTAAAAGAAAACAAAGGCATGAGATAGGTTCCAAAATGAAGGTATTTTAATAAGAATAGCTCACAAATGTGTACCTTCAAGTATATTTTAAAACTCAAGGAACAAAATCAAAACTTAAATTCTCATGTAATATAAATTACATAAGTTCATTCTTTAGAGTTGTGAGATAGTGCTAGGGTAATGGAAACAGGAAAAGACACTGTATTCATACTCTCATGGGTGCAAATGTAACAAAATGAGATGTGCACTTATAGCAAAAGCTGTTCAGTGTTGGCAGATTATGGAGAACTGGGCAACACATATAATTTGTTCTTTCAAACAGAAATACAGAGGAAAAGAACTTCCCACAAACATTTCATGCTTTACTTTTGATTAAAATGGAATTTGTTTCATTGCCAGTGCGTTAGGTAAATTCATAGGACTTAGTGTTCTTTTGATTAAATACAGCATTAACCATCTAAAGGAATGAACAGAGCTTGATTAAGTATATAATTCTATATAGTATCTCTCAATAACATACTATCTTCAAGGATCTCACATGTTTATTTCCACACATACCTTTAATTTTAAAATAATGGATTAAAGTATATAAGCATATCTTATTATATGTGAAACAACAAATTTGCAGGTTAGATTTAGTGATTTGATATGATTTTTCTGACCACTGACCCTAATATACAAATGTAAATATTAATTCCACAATAGTATATTTGATGGATGAAAACTGAAAGTGTTGACAGAATAAAAATACATATGAAATGAAATAGCAGTCACATAAAGAGGTGAAAAGAAAAACCAAATTTGGGTGGTTAAGTGAATAGAGATACAGTGGTGAAATTGCAGTGCATTGTGTCAGGTCCTTTCCTTCCTTTTCCTCACTGGAGCACAGTTTATCACAAGAATGTCTGAGTTTCACTTCATTTTTCTCAAACAATTCCTTGTTCATTTTTACCTGTTTAAGACAACCAAATCATCAAGTAAATATTTGTTAAAATGTAAAAATCTTAACATATATTAGTTCTGAAGATATTTTTTAAATTTCACTAAGAGTTTACAGAAATCTCCATAAGATTCCTAATATAACATATTTTCCATTGTTTCTGCTTATATATTATTGGCACATTTATAGTTAATCTTTGAAATATGTATTTAAGCATGCATTAATCCACATTTCTTTTACTCATGATGTTATCTCCAGATATATAATGTTTCAGAGTTTGTATCAAATTTAAATTGATTATCCTTGGTGTTAGTTTTTGTTTGATATTTTCAGAAATGTAGAGATGTGAAAAATCCTAAAGCAAGATGGTTTTAAGCAGCACTAACGACAGCTGTATGCCTATTTCTAAATGTGACATTTCCAGATTTACCAGTAATCACTAGAAGATGCCATTTATCCCAAGGCTGCAGAGGTGACCAACACAAACCAATGAAATATTCTTTCTATTTTCAAACTTCCAAGATTTCCTTTTTATTTGATTTTTTTCCCTGCTTAATTTTCTCTTCCGTATGTACATTTCTGATACATTTCTGGAAAAGTTTTTTTTTTTTAAATTAAAGATTTTAATCTCTTTAATAATTAAAAAAAACAACAAAAAACACGTGTTCCAAGTAACACCAACAGACATAATGCTGATATCAGTGCTATAATTCTCTGTACTCTCTCAGATTGACAGAAATAATTTCTTTTCACATATGAAAAGACAAACAAAAAATCCTAATTATCTTTTCATTAGTATAAGTGGTGCATCTAGAGTCTGATAATTTTGTTTCTCCTACTGACATTTACACTAATTATTCTCAATCTTACTGTTATCATCTTCCCAATCTCTTACTTTTGATACATCAGTATGTTTCAGTAAGTCTTTGGATATCCTTCTAATAGCACTAATTTCCTACTTGGACATATTTAGTCTCATTTCAATTGCAGCTGCAATTGGCAAACATCTTAAATTATATCCTCAGAATCTACAGAGATTGGGCTCTATCTGTCTTCATATTCCATTTGTCCAGTTTATTAATTAGGGTTCTCTAGAGACACAGAACTTATGCAATGTCTATATATATTAAGGGAATTTATTGTAATGACTTACAGTCTGTAATCCAACTAATCCAACACTGGGCAAATGTGAATGGGAAGAACAAAAGTCTAGTAGTTGCTTAGTCCATGAGGATAGTTGTTTCATCTGTATAAACTAGGATCCTTAAGAGGTAGGCTCCAACAGACCTGCTGGCAAGTAAGCACAAACAGGCAAAGAAATATGAATTTTCTATCTTCCAATGTCCTTTTCTTTTGATTTTTTAAATCTCTTCTCTAATCTTGAATATTCTCTCTGCCTGAATTTATGGACAACTCTTTCATTTATTTTAATTATCCATCAAAATATATTTGGACACTATTATAGAAAAGAACCTGGTATCATTCCCAACCAACCCTCCTCCAAAATTCTATTTATCCTTAACTTTGATTACAATAATATGCTTACATCTCCTTGCCTTTTCATTGTATTAGAATATAGAGTTTATGTAAGTATGAAACCTGTCTGTTCTTTTTTCTTTACCATAACCACCTACAGACTCTTTTCTGAATTCAAGACAACGATATGAAGTTTGCTGAGCCAATTAGTCAAATTTTTGGAAATGTTTTGAATGTCTTTATATATTAAAAGTAAATGAGAATAAAAATAATTTATAATGCGTCAATTTTAAAAAGCAATTAAAATGCTTCAATTTTAAAATTTACAATTTTAAAATTTTAAATAGAGTGCCTATATTAGTCAGGGTTCTCTAGAGTCACAGAACTTACAGATAGTCTCTATATAGTAAAGGAACTTATTGATGACTTACAGTCTGCAGTCCAAATCCCAACAATGGTTCAGTAGTAGCTGTGAATGGAAGTGCAAGGATCTAGCAGTTGCTGAGTCCCACACCGCAAGAAGGCAAAAGAGCGAAAGCCAGACTCCCTTCTTCCAATGTCCTTATATGGTCCCCAGCAGAAGGTGTAGCCCAGATTAAAGGTGTGTGCCACCACACCTTTAATCCCAGATGATCTTGGACTCGGAGATCTCCCTGTCTTAATCTTCTGGATTCAATCACCACTGTGTCTCAAGATCTCCATACCAAGATCCAGATCAGAAACTTCTATCTCCCAGTCTCCAGATTAGGTTCACTGGTGAGCCTTCCAATTCAGGATTATAGTTCATTTCAAATATAGTCAAGTTGACAACCAGGAATAGCCACTACAGTGCCTAAGTCTGAAAGATAGATGGCTCAGTATTCGTAAGCATGCACTCATCTCCAGAAAGGCTAGCAACCAATTCCCAGCATGTCATGCATCTTACAAATACCTGGACCTGAAACAAGCCTAGGTCATTCAACACCCTCTTCTATCCTACACAGGCAAACAAAACACACACATAGTAACAAGAATCTTAATCATAACAATGTCTAAGAAATTACAAGAATCAAGTCACTAATAATAATTGAATTAACACTTTATTTGACAAATACATTGAAGTATTTTTTTAATTTCCCATAAAATAATAAGGGATAAAGATACGTTTGCTGCAAATGTTAAATACACTTATAGAAATTCAACACAATCATATAACAAAGTTTACTAAGAGTTGAATTTTCACCTAAGTTATTGGAACTTGATTGTTTAATGATATGAATATTTAGAATGAGAATTAACTCAAAACCTTACCTGAATACTGATCTCATGTGAGATGCTGTCTATTGTGACTGTCAAGTTAACCGTGAATTATTGTAACTTCCCTCTAAAGTATTTTGTAGCTAATAATATACACATATTCCCATATTCCATATATATATATATATATATATATATATATATATATATATATATATACAAGAAGATTATAAATACATTGGTATAACAATGTTAAGGGCTAATAGATAAGCATATGTAGTAAAATAAAGAGTAAGTCACATTTTATTATTAATGTCTACAATCATAGCAAGAGTTTTATGCTCCAATATCAATCTCTTCTTAAACATCATTTAGTAAATGTAGTGATAACTGACATAGAAATGTCTATAATTTATTTTTTATCATCCATTTACAAACAGTTGATTATAATTTAACTAGATTCTTATTGGTACAACTCACATTGGCAACAAGTACCAAATATTAAGTCTACTTAAAAATGAAGTAAGCAGGAAAAAAATCAATCATAATCATCCACCTATGTAAATTTTTAGCATGGAGAACATTAATTCTGATCCATGTGATGCATCAGTCTATTTAATTTGTTCACTGATTATTATCATTAAAGAAGAAACATCTACTTGAATTCTTTTACAGAAGTTGATTTTTAGATGGACCTTGACAATCATTGTTTTAAAGTGAGAGATTATCCTTGCTTATAAATGGTGTTTGTCCTTATTAATTCTGTTTAATCATGGTTAATAGTTTATATATATATACAATTCATTTGGCAAGTTTTAAAAAGTTTTACATTAATGGTCTGCAAGAATATTTCCCTGTATTTTTCATTGTGGTTTATTTGTTTTGTTTTACTGTATTTACACTGTCATTATCGATGCATTTATGATCAGTATATCCACATCTATTGGAGAACTAAATTTGTTTCTTTGTTGAACCAAGATTTTCTGTACCAAAGGCTGATATCTTAAGCAGTAATATAAGCATCTTAATAGTCATATATACAATTGATTCATTCAGAAAATTAAATTCATCATAATCAGCCTTTACAATATAACATGAAATCAGAAAACTAGTTACTCTAATGTTTGGTGTGAAGACAAACAAGATTTTAAGGTATATATACTTATATACAAAGTTAAATCAAAACTCCCTATTACATAGTAATGTTTTACGTATTTTATCAGTCAAGGTGCTGACTAGTATAGAGTCATTTATTTCAATGTAGAAGACAACTAAACCACACGTAAATATATTTTTTTGTAAAATTTTTATTGTTTGAATATGTTTAAAACATATTTCTTAACTGAAACTGGTAACCAGAAATATTTTCAATATATTTCCAAATGTATAAGCCTCATGATTACCAGAAGTTCACTAGTAATGAAAGCAAAGGACTTTCATCTATGATTCTTCAACTATTCATGAGTCTTTTCAACACAATCCAGGGGAACCACTCATAATTTTACTCCAGGACACAAAGCCTTAGTAAGACTATTATCCCCCTAGTTCAAAGCATACAAGGGAGCCAAACCAGCACAGCTAAGTTATTTGATGTTGCTTTGTGTTACAATCCAGGGAAGAATAACTGCTTTGATCCAGCGGCTGCCTTGAAAACCTACTCTAGTGTAACTGCTCAGAAACAACTTTGATATGGATTGCCTCATCTCCTTGTCAGTTCTCAGCTAGGTTTAATGGTCATGTTTCTGGAAAGCAAATCAAGATCAAATTATATAAAATGTACATGTCTGATGAGATTATTTCTTGATTAAATCAGGAGACTCCCGCCCCTTTTTAATTTGGTGCAATGAATTAGAGGTGAATATAAAGTGTATTTGCCAAAATTACAGAAAGAGGATGGTTAATGAATATGATAACATTGATTAAATATGTAAACATTGTTCTAATATGTGAAAAGTTTCCTGATATTAAATAGCTACCATATGTTTAATATATATAGGAAGAAATACGTGTGCAAAGTATAACAATATTGCTTACAAGATGGTTTGCATTTGAATTGTTGGCTTGCAACTGAATTGGAAAACTTACATTATATTCCTAAAAATAAATTATTGGCTTTATCTCTATCACAAAATAATCATTTAAAAATATACCTATGTATATTTTTAAAATATATCAACATACCATCAAATTGAAACATATATACTTTGTGGTTAGAAGCAGTTATGTCCTATTTAATATGTGTATTCTTTGATAAAATTAACCAACATTATCATGTCTAAATGCAGAAGACTCAAAAATGGGAACAAAGAGTAGACTAATGGTTCTTCGACTCAGGATGTTTACTTTACATAGAACCTGAGTTAGGTTAGTCTGACCCAGATAAAGTTGCTCACAGTTTCTCATAACTCTAGTTCTTAAGAATATGATATCTTCTTCTAGTCTCTGGGGCCATCTACACAAATATGCACATACCCATATACATGTACATATAGGCCATATAATTAAATTATTTTAGTATACTGAAGAACAGAAATAGATAATTATATTAGTTGGATTTTATTTTAAAAAACAAAATGAATAATTAAACAAAATAGTTCTCTATAATTTGATGTATATATAAGCATTAGAAAGCTCAAATATCCAAGTGGAAACAAAACACTGTCTTTTTCATTTTATTTATAATATAATGGTTTGATGAATAATGTGTATGTTAAAAATAATGGAATAAATATTTTATGTACACAGTGATAAACCAGTTTCAATAAAAAAAAAAAACACATACACATTTTCAAATAACATGCTGCAATTGTGTTTGGGAAATCCTCCTGTTCACACTTTCATGTTAAACCAAGTATAATTTTTGAAACCTCATATTACTAAAATATTTAAATAATTGTATCTATGGATTCTCAAATTCTATTCTGAATACATACTTATATAATTCAGTTACTTAAGATGGTTTAAGAGAAAAATGATAAGGAAATATTTGAGAAAGTATTCAAAAGAAAAAAGAGAAGCATTTTAGCTTATGTTCATCAAATACACTTTTTCCAATTCTGTTCATAAAATGCACATACGCCAATGCCACCATATTAAATATCTGCAACATATTAAAGAATCAAATACAGAAAAGTTGTCATGTATATTTTCCAGAAATATCCTATAATTATATCTGTGGAAAATTGTATATAACAATTATTAAAAAATTATTGAAAGAGTTTCAAAAATATATTCATAGTTAATATTTATCCTAATGCTATTTATAGTAAGTATAATAAAATATTTAAATCATAAAAGCTCTATGAAATTTGGCTAACAGTAGTTATTTTGGGAATTATTACATGTAAGTTTATCAACCTACATAGAAATAACACCTAAGAAATGTTTAGAAAATTTGTATATTTCTACACTTAAAAATCAATTTTGTGTATTTATAAATATAGTATTTTATAAAATATATATCAAGAACAAATAAAATATATATCAATCTTTTATAAATGTAAATGTCACTTTTATTTCCTCAGATGAAATGATAAGATCTGTACCCAGGCTCTGGAAATACATGGCGTGGGCTGAACCCATAGCATTTCTTTCTCTGTACTAAATATTTCTCAGCCTGAAATCTTCTACCCTTTGCACAATCAAATCTTCCAAGCTGACTGAATCAATTAGGATTCTCTCTGCTTCTGACTGGATTTCCCTGTTTGGCCTATCCTAACTTTTTCAAAATGTTCTAATCTTCCGGCTTCTCCTCATTCTCTGGTCCCTTCTGTCTTCACCTGTGTCTAGTTTATTTTCTCTGCAAACTCTCTCTGTAAAATTATCCTGGTAAAACTGTCATACACATACACCACACATTACCTCTCTCACGCTAGTCTTTTTTTTTTTTTTTTTTTTTTGTGGTTTTAGAGCTTTATTGTAGAAAGGCAGGGAGAAAGAGAGAAGGGAGAAAGAAAGAAGGGAGAGAGAGAAAGGAAAGTAGGAAAAGTGAGAGCTAAAGATCTTTCACACTAGTCTTCAGCAGCCTCTTTTCTGTATTACTGTCCTATAAGCTGAGTGTATCCTATTTCTGGCTCATTCTGTTGAATCTTTCTCTGATTCATCACTATCTACCACTCAATTAGAAGTCACTTTCAAACAATGCTCCTTCCTTCTACAAACTAACCTTACTCTTATTGTTATGGATTTAAAATGTGTATTAGAAGCATGTCTGTATTTCAGCCAGATCATATTATAATCGAAGGCATATCTCAATTCTGGTCCTATCAAATTTTTGGATATGATCAGTTGAGTTCCCCAACAAATGGGAACAGAATAAATGTATAACAAAAACATGTAAGAAAGTCCCCTATACCTAAATCCTGATTGGTGAAATAGCTTGGCAAAGACGTGGATTTGAGGCTTAAATGCTCTGTATGATGTTGACTCAATGTAACAGTCAGCTTTCTAGTCTTGTCTGTGGCCCTGACCAATTAGTCCTAGAGCAAAGATCAATCAGTCTTAGAGAAAATGCTCAGTAATAGCTCAGTGCTATCTCTGTCTGATGGCGATCAGTGCTCATGTGGTTTGTAAAATAATTATTATATGATTGACAGTAGTTTCTTAAGACATTATTTTCCTCACAAAATTAATATTTCTTCCAGTCATTAATTTCTAAAGTTATAATATCACAGTAAATACATGGGAAAATATATGACATAAAACCACAGACTCTTAGATATGAGAATATTTTTTGCTAAAGTAACACTTTAAGTGATCATGTTACTTACATATAGGAACATTACACATTTAATGTTTTAGTTAAGATATTTATGCTGATAAATAATTAAGTGTAAACTACAGATAATATATAATACTAATAGAATAAAATCCTAACATTCTCTTTAAATTATTTATTAATTTACAAATTTAAAAGTCCATACTTGAGTATTAATTTTACATAATCTCCAATATAGTGCCCCTTAAATTTTCACATTTCCTCCTACTCCCTCTGAATTTTATGACTTTTCTTCTTAATTATTATTATACTATATGTATGTATATGAATATTACATAAAGTACAACCTGCTGATCCATTTAGGTTACATGCATGGATATTCACTCCTTCTAAACTGTCTAAATTTGGAATATCAGTGCTACCATTTCTCAGCCGTTATTCTAATTTGTAAAGCAGGATAAAAAAAAAATTATGTTTTGCTAGATCTCAGTTTACAAATATTTAGAGACAAAGGTTTAGATGATAAGCTTTAACATAAATAACTGTGTGGATTTTCCAAACTATTATAACCTCCAGTGTCTAAGTCAGAGGAATGTGGCATAAGAACCTGTGTTCTTACCTCATATAGCATCCATGTAAAAACTCTGGCATGGCTGTACACAACTGTAACGAAAGCACTATTCAAGGCAGAGATAGTAAGATCCAGGGGCTTACTAGTTGCTAGCCTAGCTCTGACATTAATGAGATCATCTTTTTCAAAACAATATGGTGGATAATGACAAAGCTTAATACCTGATTTTTCTATGGTCCATACACACATTCACACAGGCAAGAATCCCTATATAGATATGTGCACATACCATGCATACCTATTCCACACATACATATACTACACATACACTTATAAAGGTACACACTCGCACATTGAAAATAACAAAACAATATTTGACTATAACATAAACATACTCATTTATATTATATATCATACATTTAGTGTACTAGCTAATTATATACTTATGTAAGTTATGTATTTAGGTTTAAACCTTCATTATCTCCACATTTGACTTTATTAGGTAATAAAGTGTTTACAAGAGAGAATCAAGTTAAAATGAGGTAATTATAATTAGTTCTAATTGAATACCACTGATGTTCTTATACGACAAAGAAAAACAGAGTGACAGACATAGGGAAAAGGCAAAGTGAAGGATTTAGAAGTGCATGCAGAGCATTCAGATAACAGAGCTAATGTTACTCCTCCCTTACAGCACCGGTCTCTGCAAAAGCAACCTGTCTGAATCTTATATTTCTTACTTTTGGAGTTAAGATAACAAATTTCTATTCCTACTCCACTCTAATTGTGTTGTATTGTTACAGGACAAATAGAAAATATTACAAATATTTTCCAAATAATTTTATTGATTCACATAGGATATTAAAACTCCATTATTAGATCATGTCTATGCTATTCTTATCAAAAAATGGTAGGCTTAAATTTTTCTTTACCTTAATTTTAATAATGGTGCTTAAATGATCTCACTGCCCTTCTAGTCCACCACCCACTAGAGCTAGTCGAAAAGAAAGTGGACCTGTTTAGAAATTTTTCTTCCGAGCAAATCCCATCTGTGTTGTCAGGGAATAAGCAGTGCATTTCATAGAACTCAGCAGCCGCAGCTGCATCCACTCATACTTACTCCATGAGTATACCCACAGTTCAGTTCAGTAGTGTCAGGATAGCAAACATGAATCAACTATGGTGAAATCACCCAGCAGAAACAGCCAGGTCTCTGCTGAATTAGCATGAGACAACAGGAGCACGCAAACACACAAGGAATATTAGGAGAAATTCTTGGCTGTGCTTCTCTCAATGAAGGGAAGAACAACAAAGACACAAGACCAAGAAGCATTGCACAGCCAGCTTGCAAGGCAGCCCCATTCATATGGTAAGTCTTATTTATACTCGCTCCTAGTCCTCCAAAGGTCTTGTGTCACCACATGTCTTGATTCTTGAGTCTGTCTTAGCAAAACTCTACATGAGTCTGTATCAGCTGATATCACTCTGCCAATTGGCCCAAGTCCACTGAAGCAGCAAGAAGCCATCACAGCACCACCAGAAGTCTGTTGGTGCATTTCTCTATGGAGTCGTGACAATTGCAGCTTATCTCCACACAATAAGGCAGATCAGTGCATGTGTGTCCTTGAATGAAGAATCCTTCATCTTGTGTCCCTTCATGTGTCTGCCTTAGGGAAACATCCTTTCACCTGTGTGCAATGCTTCAGGAAAATACTCCTTCATGTATTTGTCCCATCAAATTACCATCTGGCACAACTAGCTTTCCTAAGAAACCTTAAGCTTCCATTTCGGCAGGTTAGATAATTAAAATATTATGAATATTTTCAAAAATCACACAATATCATAAATTTTATGTGGGAAAAATGCTTTTAAAACCAAAGTTGATATTGGTGACTAAGGAAGACTATGCATATCTTTGTAAGATGGTTGCTACCAATCAATTGCAAATGTCACAATATTCTAAGAGTTCAGGTTAGAGTAGGTGTGGTGGGTACTCATAGAGTGTGACTTTTAATGTGATGTGATGACTTAATTAAACAATAGATGTGAGCAGCATTCTTGCTGCCATTAATATTAAAATAATGACTGGTGGAAAGAAAACAGAGAACTACTGAACATGGAACTTGTTTGAATACAATGATGAGTTGTATAAAATAATTTAACTTCATTGAACTAAGAAATACATAGTCATTTAGTAACTAACACTTTTGTGTGCACCTGTGAGTGCTTCCTCCAGAGGGTATTAACTAAGGGATAAGGAAATTGCTAATCTGAGTACATGGGGCATTGTCTTCTGTATGGGGAGTCTGAAGTGAAGAAGGAAAGGAAAATGACATAGACAGCAGAAGAGGAGTCAGACAGTTCCCTTTCCTGCTTTGTCAGGTGAGATGTGAGTATTCAGCTACAATACACTTCTGCAACCCCTGCTACCATCTAGGCAAGAACTGATCACACCTTCTCCAAATTTAAGATCCCCTGAATTTCTTCCCAGTTAAAGATTTGATCACAACCACAAGGTAACTAATATGATTTTTCTGTATTTATTCAAAACACTGAGAAGTTCCAAAAACTCATAACCCCCCAGACAATAAAACTCCAAAGAAAAATACCAAAACATTCTGAATTTGAGATACCAGAAAGGAGATGAAAGGTGTATTTGATATTTGAAGGACTGGAAAGATTAGATTCACTCCTAACTTATGGGATGAAACATTTCTCCACTGATGAAGGACCTTGAGATAAAATTACATTTTTAGTCCTGTGAAGTTTTGACTGGAAAGAAGGTTTTTTTTATTGTTTTTTCAGATGATTTACATAGCATTTTCATTGGTTTACTTTAAAGTTTTGTGGCCTTCCTTTAAGTCAGATATGGGATGTCTTTGAGTTAGCCTGTTACTTTCTTTTTTAGTGCAGTGTATTTTTGATGGGAAGGAACTATTCTCAGAATACTTTATACTTGCGAACCAATCATATATTTTCTATATTTTTAAAGTTCATTCTTCATCAGCATAGAACAGGACTAAATTCCAGGCTATATTTACCCATGTCCAAATATTGCTATAGTCCATTTTATATTATTACTTCTACTGAAATGAAAACACTTGAGCAGGAGGTTTAAAAATCTATTTGAGTTAAGCTATGCCCTCGGTGCCTAAAGAACACCTGACACATATTAAATGTCAGGTAATTATTTATCCAGTGTGCTATAGAACAAAATTAACTGGCAGAGATAATCAATGGTGCAGTTCGGAATCCCAGGAGGTTGATGTTTGGTAGGACATATATTTGCCAGTAATTTAAAAATATGTGTAGCTGAGTTCACAATTCATTTACTCTACTTGTCAATAAATCTTTACCTTTGGATCCTTCACCTGAGTGCAGATTCCTGCCACTTCTCACAGAACTTTCTGATATCTCTTTCTCAGAGAACAGCTCCATTTGTAATACATATTCCAAACAAAGAAATATATCTTGGCAAATCTAAGCTAGTTGCCTGAGTGATTCGTTTAAATTGGTAAGGAAGAATTCAAAATATCACTATTTGCAGATGATATGATAGTATATATAAGTGACCCTAAAA
>NC_034593.1:40725891-40729222 GCF_900095145.1 Mus pahari
TGAAATGTAAATGAAGAAAATGTCTAATAAAATAATTAAAATAACAGAAAGGAATAGAAAGGGAGGGTCTTGTCAGATTATATTATATGAGAGAAGAATTTTTTTTAAAAATGTGAGAGTCATATGTTTCACACTGTGGGTCCTTTACATGTTTCTCCATTAGGTTTACCTTTGTGGCTCAGACCCTGGGACTTCCTGGTTTCCTTTTAGTTATCTTAGGAAACTTTCACCTCAGGGCACTATCAGTTAATCTAACTTGAACTGGAAAGCCTCCTTGTAGTTTGATGGCTGACACTGCACAGCCTTCAGAATTTTCTCAGTCATACAGAGTATCCTTGTCTGGAGACTCTCTGTCTCTTAGCAATATTTTATTGTGGACTTTTCACAGAGTAACTTTTCTAACCATATATTTAGTTCTCTTAACTATAGTTCTTACAATAAATAATAAGCCTAACATTAAAGTCCTTCATGTCTTTGTTCACTGCTGTTATGTGATTTTCAAAGAGGAGAGCCAGAAACATTTGTGTACAGGCACACATGCCCCAAACAAGAGTCATTTGTAAGTTGAGGAATTAACAGACTTTTCAATGTGCTTGCAGTTCCCAAATACTACATTCTCAGGAACCATATTATTATTTGCAGCAATCTAAAGTCCCTACACTTAAGCGAACAACATATATACATCATTTTCCTTAAGGATGTTTTTTATTTATTTATTTACTTACTTATCTGTGTGTTTGCTTTTGTTTGGATTTCTCCATTCTGTAAAACATGACAATGCAATTAAAACAGTAAATGACTTGGGTTAGTAGCTTGGTAGTAAAGCACTGGATTAGCATCTGCAATGTTCTTAGTTTAAAATCCAGTAAAACACACACACACACACACACACACACAGAGAGAGAGAGAGAGAGAGAGAGAGAGAGAGAGAGAGAGAGAGAGAGAGAGAGTCACCAGGTAACCTAGAATGGTATGGATGATTAGAGACCAGAAGAAGTAAATGGATTCTTGGAACTTGAGTTAAAGGCATTTCGAAGCTCACTTCTGAGTGTTATAAAACAAACTTGTGTTCTCTGAAATAACAGAACAAAACAGCAACAACAAATCAGCAAGTGTACATAACTACAATGACATCATACCAAGCATAGACCTCCATTTACATTTAATCAAGACATGGAAAATTTTTGAACTAATTTGTACTATAGAAGAGTAACCAACACACTTAAATTAGCTATTTTTATTAATCACTAAAATTCAGATTACATTCCTAGAAAAATGTTTTCTGATTTCTTGGCTTGTTAATAAAAATGATACAGATAACATGGCCAGAACTTTCAATAAAATTCAGTAACATTCATTCTTACTCTGCAGTTTCACATTATGACCAGGGCTTTATTTAGTTCTAATTTTATTGTATTTTAATTATCATTCTCCTAATAACTTATATTCCCATCCATCTACATTTTGAATTATTAATATTTTATTATCAAATTACCAGAGATATAATTAAGGATTGCAAGCACAATTTCCTCATACAAAATGCATAAAGGGGACTGTTTAATAACAGTGACTTAAGGTGATGGTAGATATGCCACAGCAGAATTCTATGTCAGTTAAAAGGCTTTATATATAAGAACTGAAAAAAAAAAAAAAACCAGGGAATACTTACAAACAAATCTGAATGGAAAGGGATATCTCATTGGTTTGTAGTCTAGCATCCTTCTGTTTATGAACACCTTTGTTTGATCTGCACTTCACAACCCTCAGCACTCTGCATCTCACCCTGGAGTCCTGGGAGACTTATGGGAGAAAATACCCTCCAGATCCAGAACAAAGGGCCTACCCTTTCAACAAGACCAAGCTTCACTTTACATCCTTTTAGAAGAAGTGCCTCTGTATCCTTGAAGATGTTGACAAATTAGATAATTTTCTTAATTCTATCTTTGTAATGTTTAACTTTAGAGATATCCAAGAATAGAAAGTCATCAAGTTAATGTTATGTAAAGATATAAAGAAGAAAAATATAAATGTTTATACACACACAAACACACACACACACACACACACTCAAAACCTCAAATATTATGACTGTATCGTTGATTATATTTTATAATTTCTTGGATCTGAAAATACTTGAAAGTATTAGATTTGTGAAGTTGATTTATTTTCTATAATGGTAAATAGGTAAATTAAATATTGTAAGTTCACTACTTTTCAAAATTTTTAGAGAATTTTAGATTTGAAAGTAAAGAAATCCAACACATTTTAATGAATATCTGAAAGTCCTTTCTCAGTTATAATTTCATTATTCCAATGAAATTTGCATTCTTTAAATCCAGCATATCTACATGTACTTACTAATTTTTTAAAAATCAAAAAATGATTATCTTTTTTCAAATTAGATGAATTTTTGTAGTAATTTTCTTTCTGTTGGCTTCAATATATTTGCATATTAATGTGAGACAGGTTTAGAAGGAGAGAACAATGGCTCCATTAGCATCTCATTAAAATTCTCCCCATAAGACAGCTTGATTTGGAATAATGAGAACAAAGAAGCCTGGTATACCAGAAGGGCAATGCTTTTAAGTCTTTGTAAGGCATCCTTTCACACTAGTGCTGTTAATATTTTAAAGTGTACTAAAAATTAGAAAACAATAAATAAAAAATATTATGAAAGTCATTCATACAGGTTTTAAAGTAATCTGATCATTATACGAAGTTAAAAAAATTATCTGGATAAATATATCTGATATCATTAAATTGAGTTATTATTATTACATATATGTGAAAGAAGGTGAGAAATGGGGACAGAGTCACTCCATAGCTGCTTCTATTCTCTGTAAATATTATGTGAAAACAAATTTCTTGACTTATATACATACTTCAAAATGAGCAGAAAAGTAGTGTGCATAAGTGCATGAATAAAAGAAAAGGATACACCTTCTTCTCAGACCCACATAGTACCTCCTCCAAAATTGACTATATAATTGGTCACAAAACAGGCCTCCATAGATACAAAAATATTGAAATTATCCCATGCATTCTATCAGATCACCACAGACTAAGGCTGATCTTAAATAACAGCATAAACAATAGAAAGCCAACACTCATGTGGAAACTGAACAACACTCTTCTCAATGACAACTTGGTCAAGGATAAAATAAAGAAAGAAATTAAAGACATTTTAGAGTTTAATGAAAATAAAGCCACAATATACCCAAACTTATGGGACACAATAAAGGCAGTCCTAAGAGGAAAATTCATACCCCTGGGTGCCTCGAAAAAGAAACTTGAGAGATCACATACTAGTAATCTGACAGAACAACTAGAA
>NC_034593.1:40729233-40730807 GCF_900095145.1 Mus pahari
CCTAATCGGCCATCATTGGGAAGAGAGGCCCCTTGGTCTTGTAAACTTTATATGACCCAGCACAGGGGAAGGCCAGGGCCAAGTAGTGGGAGTGGGTGGTTAGGGGAGCCAGGGTGGGCATGGTATAGGGAACTTTCCGGATAGCTTTTATAATGTAAATAAAGAAAATAATTAATTAATTAATTAATTAATTAATTAATTGCAAAAACAAGCAAACAGGTGAACAAACAAACAAACAAAGTCAAAAACATAAAAAAAAGCCAAGAAACAACAACAACAAGCCAACCTGTAGGCCTTAAACATATAAAGAGGAATTGAAATGTCATTACATTTGGAAAACAAGAAAAAGTCATTCTACAGGATTTGTCTGTGTCAGTGGTATTCCAAATTCCCACACACTGTGGCTGATGCAGAAATGTCTTTCACTGTCATAATTGAGGATTGGGAGGGAACTCTAGTAATGGTCTTTCCCTGAGACTAAGCAGGAGTTAACTCAGGTCTAGGCAGTTTACAAGATTATTAAATTTTTCAAGGGAAATCTAAAAAATATTGAATATAATTCTAAATGTTTAGATATTAGTTATGATTAGGCTTTACTTTGTAACAAATAAAATATTGGCATCACCCAGTCTTCTGGAGCGCAAACCTTAGTCTTGCAGGTCTAAGGATATAGTAAAAAGATCTGAGCGAGGTACCAAAAGCCTTGAAGCCTTTTAAGACTTTTAAGCTTAAGAGTAGCAGCACTAACAAAGAGCTTCCAATTTCTATTCATTTAAAGTAATCAAAACATGAGAGTACAATTACGGTTTGCTAAAGTGAAAACAAGTATGAGATGAGAAAGCACCTGATGTTGTCTTATGATCTTAACTCATGTGAAAAGAGCTAAGAAGATCTGGGCACTTGCCTTTCCCACAGGCCATGTGGGCACGCCAGGTCAGCCATTTCATGTCCTCACTTTCCAATGAACTCACTTACTCTAGTTACTGCAACACTTCCCAGAAAACTGCCTTGTGAGATCATTTAGTACTCTGTCCCAGCCGTGGTTCACAGAAAGTCTACACCTTTCTTACACCAGGGCCACATATTGAGTCAAATGTAATGCAACTACAATCTTCTGATTAGGTGTTTATTTTTTAAAAGACAGTAAAATAAGCAGTAGTCATCCTGTCTTTCTGAATCATTGTGGCAAGAATTATCCTAGACATAAGTTTGAATCAGTATGATGAATAGGTGTGGATAGGGACTTTAACTTTTCGAGTTACATGGATTTTGCTTTTATCATCTCCACTTACAAATATACTCAAATATTTCCTTAAGGAACTTCAATTATATAAAGCCAGAATTGAAAGTTAGATTTTGATAGCTTGGAGCTAGTATTGAAGTATCATGAGTGTGGAAATGCTTGCATCCACACTGACTATTTATGAAAGTTAAGACAATTAATACCATGTTTAGAAATAAGCCATTGTAGAATAATGAGTCTCCCTTAAAAAGCAATAGGAAAGAATGTTACTGGATCAAAACAACCCTGACATTCCATCTCACTCCAGTCAGAATGGCTAAGATTAAAAATT
>NC_034593.1:40731484-40733246 GCF_900095145.1 Mus pahari
TAGCTGCATATGTAGCAGAAGATGGCCTAATCGGCCATCATTGGGAAGAGAGGCCCCTTGGTCTTGTAAACTTTATATGACAACCAAGCACAAGGGAATGCCAGGGCCAAGAAGTAGGAGTGGCTGGGTAGGGGAGCTTGGGCAGGGGAAGGGTATAGGGAACTTTCTGGATAGCCTTTGAAATCTAAATAAAGAAAATATCTAATAAAAAAATTAAAATAAAGAGTGTTAGTTTGAGTGAAATCTAAGCTCTTGTTGCCTGGGATGACAAATTCAAGGTATACTCAATGAGCTTCCTCTGCACTATAAACATTAGAGGTACAGAAAACACAGCACTCTTGACTCAATATATTTTCTGAACATGCTGGTGGTACTTCAGGCTAGATAGTTCAGTCTCATCTGTGGTGTTTAGACACCATTGTACTCCTTGCTTACTGTAACAGCTGTTACAGAGTTGAGGTCTATTAAATCATGAGACTCTGTGATCACTCTTCAATTGTTAAGGGAAGTGGAATTCAGGGATGTTAACATAGCACGAGATAATGTTTACTCTCATTTTACAACATGTGATGTGCCCACAATCATCACATTGAAGTTCGGTTCAGTCGTGTCTATGCATGAAGTTTCCATACAGAACCTGTAACTCCCATACAGTTTTGTATATATTGTCTACGTTTTTTTAGTTTTCAGAATAGCCAACATATTGTTAACTCTAAATTTATTGTTTGATGTATACTAAATTCCCCAAAGGACACCATAAGTTTATCACAAAATAACAGTAATTCATATTTAATTACTCAGCATCATTTGAAAATATTAGTAATTTTATAAACATATCTTCAGATGCTTAATTTTTCAACATAAATCCAGTCATGAGAGCTGCACACAAATGATTACAGGTGCACTAAATGAAGAAGAGAAGAGCTCTGGGGAGTGATACTCACAATGTTTGCTTACTCCAAACTGCGCATATGCAAGCAACTGGAATTTAGATTTTGATTTCTCCAATTTTATAATTAACACATTTAATTTCTCTTACAGGTATTTACTTATTAACTTATTTGTGCATACATCTTTTTATCTGTTTATTTATTATGTGTTTGTAGTATGTGAATGAAGAGATGTGTGTGAGCAAGTGCATGCTGCTCATTGCTTTTCAGAGGCATTTATATTGGTCTTGTGTGGTCAAGGCATTGAACTCAGGCCATCAGAATAGGTTTTAATCACCCACTGAGATGTTTGGTTGACCTTACAAATATAATTTTAATTATTATCTTCTCAGTTTCCTGTTTTAATAGTATCTGAAATCAATACAGTTTTCAGAGAACAATGTATAATTGATATCATTACAATTAGAAAACTACTAAATTGAAAAATTAAAAGTCACAGTTATCTACTCTTGAGAAAGTAAAACACTTGAAATACTACACAGAGAGCCTTCAATGAACACAAGTTAGTAATATCTAAAACTGAGAAAAGAATAATATTAGAGAGATAGTAGTTTGACATTATGTTTAAATGGATATAAGTAATAAATAAATTTCATATAAACACCTAAAATTAACTCTCATGACACTGTGGGAAACCTGGATGAAGGTGTATGCATGCAATTGTGTGTGTATGTGTGTGTGTATGTGTGTGTGTGTGTGTGTGTGTGTGTGTGTGTGTGTGTGTGTGTGAAGCATTTTGTCATTAAAACATGGGTTTGGCTCTTCTGTTCATTCGATGCAGAACTTAGCAAACATAAACGTCTGTCAGTTGC
>NC_034593.1:40733421-40737062 GCF_900095145.1 Mus pahari
GTACCCCCTGGGTTTGTGTTTCTAGCTGCATATGTAGCAGAAGATGACCTAATCGGCCATCAGTGGGAATAGAGACTCCTTGGTCTTCCAAACTCTATATGACCTAGCACAAGGCAAGGCCTGGGCCAAGAAGTGGGAGTGGGTAGGTAGGGGAACAGAGGTGGGGGTAGGGGTAGGGGAAACTTTCGGGATAGCATTTGAAATGTAAATAAAGAAAATAATAATAATAAAAAAAAGAGATTGTCTTCTGTGGATTCCTTAAGCTTTTTTATTTTTATTTCACTGATATTCTTTTTTATAACAAGAAATATAGTCTTTTTATCATACATGTTATTTTTTAAAACAACTTTTAATTTTAAATATATTTTGATTATACCTTCTTCCTCCCCAGGTCCTTCCTGATCCTCTCTCTCTCTATCTAGCCCACTTGGATTATTTTTCTTCATACAAAGAAAACCCCCAAACAACAACAAAACCTGCCTAAACCAAGAAAACAAAATAAAGCTACATACCCCCTCACTCACCATTACTAAACTGTAAAGTAAATAAAAACATTAAAAACGAATAAACAAACAAACACTATGCTGTCCATTAAATGCTAGTCAAGCACTACTGCATGTGAGGCCTGTCTGCAGTGGTTGATATAAGCAGACTCACTCCACTGGAGAGAACTGATTTTTCCTCTCACAGTAGGTATAAATGACAGTTCGGTGGTTAGGCTTTACCCTAATGGGTAAGTTTCCTTCCTTTCATGCATATTCAATAAAGAGTGAAAATTTTACATATGTGTCTGACTGTAGATTCTGATTTTAAAAAGATACCCAAACATTTGTAAACAGATTTTATTTCTGCAAGTGTATAGTGTTAAAATGAAATTCTGTCAAGTTTTAGATTGAAATCATCTCTGGTTCCCTGATCAATATTAATTTTCTTTGCCTGATTTCCTTTCTATTCGTAGGATTATTATGTTCTTAGTAGTTTTTACCCTGATGATTTTTATCAAAATGACTAAATAGAGATGGAGTTTGAAAGTGTCTGACTTGTTAGAATTCTTAAATGTAAAACTGTTCAAGATGACCTGCAACAAATGTGGCATATCTTGAGATCACTACACTGTTGGAGATGGCTCATCTACAAATTTATAGTACACATAGCTTATATGAATATTTAGTTTGTAATAAACTTTCATATTATTATATGAAAGTTATTATTATATTGTTATACCAATGGTAACATTTTACTTCAAACCAGGGTTCAGTGTCCTTGTACAACTAAAAAAAATGGACATCTGGCCAGGGAGAAATCCTAGAAATTAATTAGACATGCGACTATGTTTTCTCTCAAACAATTTCCCCCACAAAGTGTTTCAACTACCTTCAATGTATTTTATAAAAGCATATTTTTATAGCTACATTGTGTTAGAAATGAACCAATTTTATGTAAATGAACATTCTGCATTCTGCAGATAAAACATGCTAATTTTAACAATTTCAGACATCTGTGACAGAATTTCTAAACTACCCGGCTGGATTAAGCTGACAAATGTGAAAAAGTAATACATGGCTAGTCACCTTTTAATTCTTACATTTACATTAAACTACCACTTCAAAGGCCAAGGGTAATTTCACACTTTAAAGTTTTAAATAGCTCTTATTCAACTTAAACAAAACATGCCCTTACTGAAACACATTATAATGGCTGTTTTTCCTTTATTATGACTTCTATTTTAGAGCATATTGAATAATATAATTTTCTTCTCCCAAATAACTAACACCCACAAGGTCCTGAATATTATTCCCTCATAATTCTTTATATGCTGAGAATGTATATTTAAGAACAGATTTCAATGGTATGTATATAATTTTGTCCATAGATGTTTGGCAATTCTTGAATAGGCTTCTTTGCATAAAATTTACATATGCACATGCATTCTCATACTTCCTGCTTATGTCCATATAATAAAAATATTCACATTTCTTCTATCTCATATGTACCAGGTATGTCTCTAAAGATCTTGCATATGTGAATTCTTTTAACTCTACCATTGTATGGCTA
This sequence comes from Mus pahari, assembly GCF_900095145.1. Taxonomy (NCBI): domain Eukaryota; kingdom Metazoa; phylum Chordata; class Mammalia; order Rodentia; family Muridae; genus Mus; species Mus pahari. Next base: position 40,735,477 of record NC_034593.1, read on the forward strand.
CAGAGTACTAGTTTCACACCCAAATGATAAAAACAAGACTGAGGGAGAGTTTATGTAACTACTCCCTTGGTACATGGACCAAAATCCTAAAAAAGGTCTTCATTAAAATCTTTTATCATCAGTCTAGTGGGTACACAAAAAGTGAGAATTTTGTGGTGAAACTTTTACATTTCAGATTACGTCTTAGCAGTATCTGGTACATTTGACTACTAAAATTTTTAAATGCTTCAAGTAATTGTAACTGCTTTTTTAAGTGTGACAATTCAAGAGTCATTATGTATGTGCTTTGTGAGAAAATCATTTCTCTTTAAGAACAGCAATGAGCAGTATAGTGAAAAATCAATGCCAAAATGGATTTAAAAGATTTGCCATCCATACCACACATGGGGATTTATGCTCTTTGGATCTTGAAGCTTAAAAGTAAAATGTGTTCTGTCTGTAGAACTTATCTTTCATCATGTACAACATCCCTAACCTCCAAGGACTCCTCAATATAGATTTGAAGCCAATAAATAATTTTCATTTTGTAAATAGCTGCTCATGGGACAATTTGTAGGCTTTAGGCTTTGTTGGCAGTGTCGAGAGACTTAGCAATATGTTATATTGTTCCTTAGCTTCAAACCAACTGAGAGGACTGCATGGAGTTTTAGGAGTGGGGAGGAAAAAAGGTAGAATTAATAAGCAATGGCAAATTTGGTAGTGTTGTACGGACAACTATGCCATCCAATTATAACTCATCGTTTGAAATTCTGGAGATTTTCAGAGTGCAATACAATTCTTGCACTCTTAAATTATCCATAGTAAAATGACAATACACATTGTAATTCAGGATTTTCTTTTGAGAATTGTCTTTGAACATTTTGGTTCTTTTTAAAGCAACACTTGTTTAGGATGGAGACAGGTTGGTATCAGAGTTTTGAAGCTAAAAACAATCAAGTGTGTCTCAGAGTTCACCTAAAAAAGGTTGAAAGCAGAGCCAGAGCAGCACAAGCTGTGGAAACTGGAGGGGGTCTTTACCCAAGAGCAGCGATATATGAGGTTAGTTCTTGCTGGATGACTTTGGGGAGAGGAAAACAGACTGGATAAAGCAAGGAGGTTCAGGCTGAAAGACAACTGGGAGTTGTAATGCTTAATGCCTGAAAGGAGCATAAAATAACTTCTGTACAACTTAAAGCCATAGTGCTCACATTGTCACAGAACTGCAGTTGTGCCATAGTAGATGTCCTTTTTTTAAAAAATTATTTTATTAGATATTTTCTTCATTTGCATTTCAAATGCTATCCCGAATGTCCCCTATACCCTCCACCCACCCTGCTCCCCTACCCACCACTCCCACTTCTTGGTCCTGGCATTCCCCTCTATGGGGCATATAAAGTTTGCAAGACCAAGAGGCCTCTCTTCCCAATGATGGCTGAATACGCCAAGTAGATGTCCTTTTTAACTGTACCTGCTTAGTTTCTGTTAATTCCTGTTTTCCTCCTAATCCTCAACAATCCCACATGGCTTTATCTGGTATTTTCTACAGGATTGTTCATTGTTACAAATTTTGTCCATGCCAATTAAAACACACACACACACACACACAC